>NC_079227.1:26812519-27045019 GCF_029633865.1 Lampris incognitus | reverse complement strand
CGAGAGAGAGAGAGAGAGGGGTAAGAGAGAGAGTAAAACAGTGAGAGAGAGAGGGGGGGTAAGAGAGAGAGTAAAACAGCGAGAGAGAGAGAGAGAGGGGTAAGAGAGAGAGTAAAACAGTGAGAGAGAGAGGGGGGGTAAGAGAGAGAGTAAAACAGCGAGAGAGGGGGGGTAAGAGAGAGAGTAAAACAGCGAGAGAGAGAGAGAGAGGGGTAAGAGAGAGAGTAAAACAGTGAGAGAGAGAGGGGGGGTAAGAGAGAGAGTAAAACAGCGAGAGAGAGAGAGAGAGGGGTAAGAGAGAGAGTAAAACAGTGAGAGAGAGAGGGGGGGTAAGAGAGAGAGTAAAACAGCGAGAGAGGGGGGGTAAGAGAGAGAGTAAAACAGCGATAGAGAGAGAGGGGGGGTAAGAGAGAGAGTAAAACAGCGAGAGAGAGGGGGGTAAGAGAGAGTAAAACAGCGAGAGAGAGGGGGGTAAGAGAGAGAGTAAAACAGCGAGAGAGAGGGGGGTAAGAGAGAGAGTAAAACAGCGAGAGAGAGGGGGGTAAGAGAGAGAGTAAAACAGCGAGAGAGGGGGGGGTAAGAGAGAGAGTAAAACAGCGAGAGAGGGGGGGTAAGAGAGAGAGTAAAACAGCGAGAGAGAGAGGGGGGGTAAGAGAGAGAGTAAAACAGCGATAGAGAGAGGGGGGGTAAGAGAGAGGGGGGGTAAGAGAGAGAGTAAAACAGCGAGAGGGGGGGTAAGAGAGAGAGTAAAACAGCGAGAGGGGGGGGGTAAGAGAGAGAGTAAAACAGTGAGAGAGAGAGGGGGGGTAAGAGAGAGAGTAAAACAGCGAGAGAGAGGGGGGTAAGAGAGAGAGTAAAACAGTGAGAGAGAGGGGGGTAAGAGAGAGAGTAAAACAGTGAGAGAGAGGGGGGTAAGAGAGAGAGTAAAACAGCGAGAGAGGGGGGGGTAAGAGAGAGAGTAAAACAGCGAGAGGGGGGGGGTAAGAGAGAGAGTAAAACAGCGAGGGGGGGGGGTAAGAGAGAGAGTAAAACAGCGAGAGAGAGGGGGGTAAGAGAGAGAGTAAAACAGCGAGAGGGGGGGGGTAAGAGAGAGAGTAAAACAGCGAGAGAGAGGGGGGTAAGAGAGAGAGTAAAACAGCGAGAGAGAGGGGGGTAAGAGAGAGAGTAAAACAGCGAGAGAGGGGGGGTAAGAGAGAGAGTAAAACAGCGAGAGAGGGGGGGTAAGAGAGAGAGTAAAACAGCGAGAGAGGGGGGGTAAGAGAGAGAGTAAAACAGCGAGAGAGAGAGGGGGGGTAAGAGAGAGAGTAAAACAGCGATAGAGAGAGGGGGGGTAAGAGAGAGGGGGGGTAAGAGAGAGAGTAAAACAGCGAGAGAGGGGGGGGTAAGAGAGAGAGTAAAACAGTGAGAGAGAGGGGGGGTAAGAGAGAGAGTAAAACAGTGAGAGAGAGGGGGGTAAGAGAGAGAGTAAAACAGCGAGAGAGGGGGGGGTAAGAGAGAGAGTAAAACAGCGAGAGGGGGGGTAAGAGAGAGAGTAAAACAGCGAGAGAGAGGGGGGTAAGAGAGAGAGTAAAACAGCGAGAGAGAGGGGGGTAAGAGAGAGAGTAAAACAGCGAGAGAGAGGGGGGGTAAGAGAGAGAGTAAAACAGCGAGAGAGAGGGGGGGTAAGAGAGAGAGTAAAACAGCGAGAGAGGGGGGGGTAAGAGAGAGAGTAAAACAGCGAGAGAGGGGGGGTAAGAGAGAGAGTAAAACAGCGATAGAGGGGGGGTAAGAGAGAGAGTAAAACAGCGAGAGAGAGAGGGGAGGGTAAGAGAGAGAGTAAAACAGCGATAGAGAGACAGGGGAGGGTAAGAGAGAGAGTAAAACAGCGATAGTGAGAGAGGGGGGGGTAGGAGAGAGAGTAAAACAGCGATAGAGAGAGGGGAGGGTAAGAGAGAGAGTAAAACAGCGATAGTGAGAGAGGGGGGGTAGGAGAGAGAGTAAAACAGCGATAGAGAGAGGGGAGGGTAAGAGAGAGAGTAAAACAGCGAGAGAGAGAGACGGGAGGGTAAGAGAGAGAGTAAAACAGCGAGAGAGAGGGGGGTAAGAGAGAGAGTAAAACAGCGAGAGAGAGGGGGGGTAAGAGAGAGAGTAAAACAGCGAGAGAGGGGGGGGGTAAGAGAGAGAGTAAAACAGTGAGAGAGGGGGGGGTAAGAGAGAGAGTAAAACAGCGATAGAGGGGGGGTAAGAGAGAGAGTAAAACAGCGATAGAGGGGGGGTAAGAGAGAGAGTAAAACAGTGAGAGAGAGAGGGGAGGGTAAGAGAGAGAGTAAAACAGCGATAGAGAGAGAGGGGGGGTAAGAGAGAGAGTAAAACAGCGATAGAGAGACAGGGGAGGGTAAGAGAGAGAGTAAAACAGCGATAGTGAGAGAGGGGGGGTAGGAGAGAGAGTAAAACAGCGAGAGAGAGGGGAGGGTAAGAGAGAGAGTAAAACAGCGAGAGAGAGAGACGGGAGGGTAAGAGAGAGAGTAAAACAGCGATAGAGAGACAGGGGAGGGTAAGAGAGAGAGTAAAACAGCGAGAGAGAGAGGGGAGGGTAAGAGAGAGTAAAACAGCGAGAGAGAGAGGGGAGGGGGGTAAGAGAGAGAGTAAAACAGCGATATAGAGGGGGGGTAAGAGAGAGTGGGTGACGGCACCTATTGCTATTGTTGTGTGATATCATAATCATTGTTGTTGTTGCTGTTATTATAATCGTTGTTGTGTTGTTGTTTTACATGCTTTGGCAGTATGTACACAAACGTATGTCATGCCAATAAAGCACATATTGAATTGAATTGAATTGAGTTGAGTTGAGTTGAGTAAGAGAGAGAGCGTAAAACAGCAAGAGAGAGAGAGAGAACGCATTCAAGATGGTGTGTGTGTGTGTGTGTGTGTGTGTGTGTGTGTGTGTGTGTGTGTGTGTGTGTGTGTGTGTGTGTGTGTGTGTGTGTGTGTGTGTGTAGTCTATATGGGAAACAACTTTCCTGCACCGAGCCACAAAGCCTTGGGGAAACTCCAGTGAGCCCTTCCTGTGGCATAACCCGAGACCAGCCTTGATTCTGAACCAGGCTCTCACCTTTAAAGTACACTGCAATCGATCCACCTCGCTGACTGATTTACATAACATGGGTACATCACGATTCTCTGACTGTCGGTGCAGAGTAGCTGTCAGTCTTCACTAGAAACAGAAGAGCCCGTGGATCCTGCATTTATTTCTGAGGATGGAGCAAGTTTATGATTGGCTGCCTCACCGTACGTACTGTACATGTGTCAGTGAGCGTCACGGACTATTTTTATACGTGTGAATAGAGGAAGTGCATGTGACTATAACTCAACGCTGTTAACGTGCCACACGAGAGGGCAAATCTAACCCTCATATGACACCTGCTCTGAAGCAGAAAATGATTCATACCAGCAAGCTTTGTTGCAAATTTAAACTGCGATGCGGTATACCTCTTTTCTAAAAAGGCAGGGTTCATTGACATGAGCTGCAAAGATAGGAGGCTGACTCGTGCATCGTACTAATTGACCCCACCCACCCAAAAGGGCAAGGTCACACAATGCATATACAAGCCATCATGCTCACTTTTCTTTCTTTCTCTCTATATATATATATAAATTTATTTCTGATTTTTCCCTTTTTCTCCCAATTTAGTGGCCAATAGCTCCCTATTCTAGTTCAAACTCCACCCTCGTACTGCATGCGTTCGCCCACTGCGGCCGGCAGTCTCAAAGGAGACGCCTCACCACTTCCGTGACAAGGCAACTCCAGGCCTCACCACTGCTTTTTCTGACACACCCAGAGACGCATTCATCTGACGAACACAAGCCGACTCCGCCCCCCCCTCCCGAAGACAGCGTTGCCAATTATTGCTGCTTCATCGAATCCGGCCATAGTCGGATGTGACGAGACCGAGGCACGAACCCCGGTCCCCAGTGGGCAACTGCATCGACACAAAGCCGATGCTTAGACCGCTACACCACCGCGGACCTTATCAGGCTCACTTTTCTAACGCTGTTTCCAGGCTCATTGGTGTGTGGTCACTAGATTCATCGGGTCATTGGGTTCATCAGGGAAAGGGAACTGAAAAGGCCAAAGAAAGCCTGTTGGCAAAGTGCAATACAGGTCAAGCAGCGATAGTCAGGCTTGGTCTGCAGAGCACTGCTGGAACAGGAAACTTAGGCCGCTGACACTCGAGACACGTGTTTCAACTAATGAGAGAGTAGTTAATACCCTTTATATGACCCGTCACAGGTGGCAAATGTGTTACCGGCCGAGGCTCGTACAAACAAACACACATGTGCAACACAAATCAGATGGACCTTTAATTTTGCAAACACGGTACAAAATCAAATATTTGAGTTTAAAGGTCCGAATGAATTTATCAGCAGAAATAATGCTGATGAAATAGATATAAATATACAGCGTTGAGACACTTTGGGATAACAGCAGCAGCCCAAGGCGACGCTTCTCTCATTTGAAGCATCTCGTTTATCTGTAATGTCAAGCGTAGACTTTGCTGCGCGTCCCTCTCGTCAGATGCAACCTGAGGTGGGATGACGCCACGTTGTGTGAAAAGTAAGGCGTCTTTCTCTTCTTCTTCCTCTTCTTCTACTCGTGTGTGTGTGTGGCATCCCCCCCCCCCCCCTCCGGCTACAACTGGAGTGAAAGCAGGGTCGGTGGAAGATGTCTGCCGAGTGAAGGGTGCGTCACTGGATTAGCGTCTGAAGGATCTGCTCCCTCGTCCCTCCTCCACACTGAGCTGCTGAGACGCCTGCAGAAGGACACACCGCTCGCCGCTCGCCTCCCACCCCCACGCCCGCCTCCATGAGCCAGCCGAGCCTCACCTGCCCACCAGGATGAAGGGAGAAAAGAAAATCCGCGTTTTGCCGTTTCTCATCTTGGCTCTTCGTTGCACCTTGGGTAGGGTCTTATCTCTCTTCCCCCTCTTTTAAGAGTCTGTGATGGTGGATTGGCTTCATGTTATCTACGGCTAATCCTCTAACGCACACACAGGGGCATGCCCATTGTGCCGCTACTTGTGTGTGTGTGTGTGTGAGATGACATGTTTCTTGGTTTTGATATTGTATGTGTAAAGCTACAAAAATGTGATTTTAAACCCTCTTTCCTCCTCCTGTTGGCCCCTGCTACTTGCGGTACCTGCCCATTCAGCAAGTGAGTGCAATCAATTTAGTTTGCATCAAAACTGAGCATGAAATTGAAAATATCTGATTTTTTCCTGCTATATACACAAAAGTTTAGAAAAAAACTGTTTTGACCTGATTGCAGATGTCTGAGCATCTGACTGAGCTGAATTATGCACTAACAGTGGGCATCTTTATCTGTTTCCACCTCCGTCCATCAGGGCAATCAGACTACGCTCCATATTTTTATGATAACGGACCAAGTAGTACAAATGGGAACATGGCACTATTCAGCATCTCGGAGGACACGCCAGTTGGTGAGTGTTACAAGAGATTTAAAGGTGATTGCGTCAAGTGATCCAGTGATGACCCCCCCACCACCACCACCACCACCCTCCCACCCACCCACCCACCCACACACACACACACACACACACACACACACACACACACACACACACACACACACCAATTTCACTGTGAGAAAAGTGGACCTCAGCGTAGGTGTGATTTGTTCTGTTAAACAGCAAAGGAGTGCTGACTGGGCGGTCACGTTGGGGCTTGGCTTGATCACTGTAGTAGAACGCCTTTGAGATTGTGACGTATACCCGAGCTCAGGAGGGGAAAAACAACAGGGGCCATTTTTTTTTCAGGGTCCCATTGGGAAGCATTTTGCAGGCACAGTTTAAAAGAGGTGCTTATTTGCAAGTCAGATTTACTGTTTATATCAGAGTAGTTCTGATTCATCAGATCTCAGTTCACATCTAATCATTTCAGCTCCATTGGTTTGGATTATGAGAGGGTACACACAGGAGTGAAGTGGGTTTTTTCTGTATTCAAGCGGTCAAAACTTGAGTATTTGTCCCCCCGTGCTTTTGTCTCCGCGTAGGTACACACGTATACACCCTTAACGGCACCGATCCGGAGGGGGATCCGGTGCGATATGGGCTGTCTTTTGAGAAGGGCTCCAGAGAATGTTTTAAAGTGGACCCCAAGTCAGGAAACGTGACGCTAGTCCAGGCACTAGACAGAGAGGTGAGCTCACCACAGAAGCTGCCTGGGAAGAGATCTTCATCACATCAAGTCACGGCCGGAGCTCAAAATGACGATTGTTGTTCCCTTCCATTTTCAGAAACAAGATGAAATCTCAGCACTCGTAAGCATCACGGATGGCCGCAATAAAGTACGTCATTGACTCAAGTTCAGAGCCCTGTTTCATAATGACACATCTACACCATTTTGCTTAACAGATGCATCCTCACAAAACGTACCTGTTATCAAGTATAGCTGTAAGTCATTGTGTTTGCAAAATATAAGCCTCCTCACAAAGTGGATGCTATCTGTCTTGAAAACATTAAGGATCGTCGAAACAGAATTTAACTTATCAACCTGTGAACCTAATTTAGCTCCGTAGCAGCCGACATGTTGTCTTTCGTCTCCACCTTCAGGTTGTTGAGACGGTAAGAGTGTTTATCACTGACTCCAATGATGAGCGACCTGAATTTCAACACCTGCCTTTCATCATTGACATACCAGAGGTACGTTAAATACAGACCAACAAGATCGGAGTGAAGTGTTCAAGTTCTCTGCTTGGGTTTGATCATGTCAGAAAGATGCTGCACACCCCTCTCAATGAAGCCAGTTCTCTTCGCGTGCACTTTGGAGGATAATGTAGCATTTCGCTTTTGACAAACCCCTTTGGTTTCCATGCTTGTCACACAAACAGGACACCACTCCTGGTAGCAGCATCTACAGAGTCCAAGCAGTGGATAAAGACATAGGCTCCGGCGGCAGTGTCTCATACTCCCTACAGGTAATACAGCAACTGCTAATATCCAGGAATACACTCCAGAACAAAAATGATGTCTGCTGGCTCATTATGGCTCAGGGTTTTAGAGCAAGACCAGAGGTTACGATGACATCATGAGAACGCTACTGCCATGTTGAGGGATGAAGAAGGGCATGCATTCAATTGATGGGACAGACAGACAGTGTGTGTGTGTGTGTGTGTGTGTGTGTGTGTGTGTGTGTGTATGTATGTGTGTGTGTGTGTGGAGGGGAAGGTTAATCTCACACCGGAGAGCAGTCTGGAAATGGTGTTATTTTAGTGGATTAAATTTCAATTACATTTGAGCAAGGCATTGAGGGCTTAACGGGAGCTTAGGGTTGCTTTTGGCCAACAACTGATGGCACTGTGGCTGTTACTGTTCACATGTCAATTGTGAGGTGCAGCTATCCCCAACACAGGGGAAGAGGCGAGCAGGAAATGTGAAGGTTGGTGTGAAAGGCGGAGTCATTGCTATGTTCCCAGGGTCCTACGTTCCCCAGTTCTACATATGTGTTCTCCCAGGGTCCTATCCCAAAGTCCTATGTTCAAAAGGCCCCTTGTTCCCTATGTTGAACTGGAGAACCTAAGACCTAAGGAACATAGGACCCTGGGAACACAAGACCTTGGGAACATAGGTCCCTGAGAACATAGGATCTTGGGAACATAGGTCCCTGAGAACATAGGACCCTGGGGACATAGATACTCTCCTGTGAAAGGCACGCCGTGAGAAAAAGCATCTTCCATGAAATAGTGATTGTAAGCCTCATAGAGGTGACTGGTGTTGATTGCTGTAGACCAGTGATTCTCAACGGGGGTCAGGGCCCAAATGGGGGCCTCAGGGAGCTATCAGTTAAGGTTAGGTTAAGGTAAACGTTAGATTAAGGTTAGGTTAGGTTCAGGTAAGTTCAATGAATTTAGAGGATTTGACTTAATTTGAATGGGTCTATGCGTGTTAACAGAATATTGAACTGGAGAACATAGGACCCTGAGAACATAAGACCCTAGGAACATAGGACCCTGGGAACATAGGATCCTGGTAACATAGGACCTTAGGAACATAGGAACATAGGAACCTGGTAACATAGGACCCTAGGAACATAGGACCCTGGGAACATAGGACCCTGGGGATATAGATACATTCCTGTGAAAGGCACGCCGTGAGAAAAAGCATCCTTTGTGAAATATTGATTGCAAACCTTGTAGATGTGACTGGTGTTAATTGCTGTAGACCAGTGATTCTCAACAGGGGGGTCGGGGCCCAAATGGGGGCCTCAGGGAGACTGCCAGGGGGGCCTTGAGATGATATGAATATAATGAAAGCGTCAATAACAAAAAAAAAATATCAAGACACAAGTACTTATTCAGCTCGATAAACACAAAGCAAGCAATTATTATTATATCAAATATAATAGCCTTTTTACTTTCTGTTGATGTCATATTCAAATTTGCTGAAAAGGAAACAAAGGATTTTTGCCTTGTAAATATCTAAGGGTTACAAAAATGGGAAATATTTTTGAATCAGTTTTATGCTTTTATGGAGTTAAATGGAATAAGGTTGACTAACTACATTGGAGTTGCAATGGTGACAGGCAGACAGGTTATCATGTCTCTGGTGGAGGGTCCTGGAACATATCCTTACACACAGGGGGCCTTGGGCAGCAAAAAGGGAGAGAACCACTGCTTTAGCCAACCGAAATAAAGTTGAAGTACCATAGATGTAAACAAACTTGCAAGTCCACAACCATTTCACTCACTTGCTGACTGTATGGGCCTTTTCCATTGCTAGAGCACACCTGCTGGCAAGTTCACCATTGACGGACACAGCGGAGTCCTCAGGATCAAGCCCGGTGAGACCTTGGACTACGAGACCACAGCGACGCATTTTGTGACGGTGGTTGCCAAGGTGAGGTGGTGATGTCATCCATTACCGATATGGAGCTTATCCTCTCATGAGCTCCACAGGGAGGGGAGGGGAGGGGAGGGGATGTACTGGTGACTGTACCTTAGACCGTATTACATTCTGATGAAACCACTTAACAATGTTTTGGACGTTTTCATTTTGTTTTTTGTTTTGACAAGATTCATAAGAAAGACAGACAGACAGTCAGTCAGACAGACAGACAGACAGACAGACAGATAGATAGATAGATAGATAGATAGATAGATAGATAGATAGATAGATAGATAGATAGATAGATAGATAGATAGATAGATAGATAGATAGATAGATAGATAGATAGATAGATAGATAGATAGATAGATAGATAGATAGATAGATAGATAGATAGATAGATAGATAGATAGATAGATAGATAGATAGATAGATAGATAATTTGTCAGCTAAATGTACAGCATGCAACCCAAGTTGAAAATGTATTTTTCAAAATCCAATACGGAACTGTATTTTCTTCATTATCTTCCTTTTTTCTTCTAGTTTTATTCAGCTTTTTAAGTAGTTGTCAGTTTTCAGTCGCCATGGTTTTTGTTTTTGTTTTTTTGGAATTTTTCTCCCCAGTTGTACTTGGCCAATTACCCCACTCTTTCAAGCCGTCCCTGTTGCTGCTCCACCCTCTCTGCTGATCCAGGGAGGGCTGCAGACTACCACATGCCTCCTCCATTACATGTGGAGTCGCCAGTGGCTTCTTTTCACCTGACAGTGAGGAGTTTCAGCAGGGGGACGTAGCGCATGGGAGGATCACGCTATTCCCCCCAGTTACCCCTCCCCCCGAACAGGCACCCTGACTGACCAAAAGAGACGCTAGTGCAGTGACCAGGACACATACCCACATCTGGTTTCCCATCCACAGACAAGGCCAATTGTGTCTGTAGGGACGTCCGACCAAGCCAGAGGTAACATAGGGATTCGAACTGGCGATCCCCATGTTAGTAGGCAATACCAATACACTACCCAGACGCCCTCAGTCGCGATGTTTTAAAAAAAAACTAATTGTAGCCAATAAAATTATCATTCAGTGCCTCTGAGCCTTTTTACCCACCAAAAGTAGTTCATTTCTAACACGAGTGAGTTAGTGATGGTTTGTAGTCACAGAAACAATACAGCCAGACAGCTAGAGAGAGACCGTAACCCAACGGTCTCATTTCTGCCACAACCAACCAGTGTCCATCCATGGCTGTGTGCCCCGTTAGTCTATTCTTCGGTCAAAACACCAGACCCCCATCTATCCGCTCACTCAGCGTTGGTTCCTCTCGATGACAGCATCAACTAAATGAGTCCAAACTAGTGACCTTGTCATCTTCTTGACTCTTTCCTGTCTTAGGACGGCGGTGGAAAATACAAGGAAAAACACCAAGTGATGTCCTCCACAGCCACCATAACCGTTAATGTCATTGATGCCCAAGACACGCCTCCGTCTTTTATCGGCACCCCTTACTTTGGCTACATCTATGAGGTCTCGGTTCCTGTACGTGTTCAGCACCATTCATCCACTATCAGCTGCACATTTTTTCATTTTTGTCGTCATGGGGGTTTGGATTCATCTGAAATAAAACTGTAACTTTACTTTCCAGGGTTCCGAAATATTCACCGTGTACGCCAGAGATGGAGACCAGGGCAACCCTAACCCCATAAATTATTCTATTATCAATGGTAAGCATCCCTATTTGATTAAAATTTTCAAAAATAGATAAATAAATAGATAAATGGCAGTTGGAGCTGATATCTATTCCAATACATCCTCCTAGCGTTTGTGTTGAATTGGGCAGTCACTGGTGTGTTTTTAAACTCGTATTGCTGTCTGTTTACACATTAAACGTTTTGCTGTCATCTCCTTTAGATGATGATGGTGTCTTCGACATCAACAGCACGAGCGGCTGCATCAGTCTGGCAACTCATCCTTCCCAGCTGAAAAATGAACTATACGAAATTAGAGTCAAGGTAACGACACAATTTGTACATTCCCCGTGTTGTTTACGTGTCACCTCGCAGTACATCTCGGCCGACCTCGCCTCACATGTGAACGTCTTTCCATCTAATTTGTGTGTCCAGGCCTCTGAGGTTGGTCCAAATGAGCAGCTGTGGGACTCGGACATCACCACAGTGACGGTGCGTGTGGTGGATCTGAACAACCACCCTCCAACCTTCTACGGCGAGAATGGACCGCAGAACAAGTTTGAGGTCACTATGTACGAACACCCACCGGCAGGGGAGATCCTCAGGGGCTTTAAGATAACTGTCAATGACTCAGATCAGGTAGGCTTAATATTTCCATATTACTCTCATCCCATTGACCCTGATGCACACTTCATGCTATCAGCCCCCATGCCCATATCTCTTAGGTTCCACAACCAGGGGTGGTTTATCCTAGTTGTGGCCCCTGGACTACAGGTCCTCATAGTGACACACACAAACACACTCACTCTCTCATTCTCTCGCTGTCTCTCTCTCACAGGCACTCATTCATTCATTCATTCACTCACTCTCTCTCATGCACACTCAAACACCCTCTCTCACTCACTCACTCACTCACTCACTCACTCACTCACTCACTCACTCACTCACTCACTCACTCACTCACTCATTCATGCATTCATTCATCCATTCATCCACTCACTCACTCTCTCTCACGCACTCAATCACTCTCTCTCACTCTCTCTCGTTCATTCATTCATTCACTCACTCTCACACACTCACTCACACACTCACTCACTCATTTATTAATTCATTCACTCTCTCGCTCTGTCTCTCTCACTCACTCACTCACTCACTCACTCATGCATTCATTCATTCACTCAATAAGTGACAATAAGTGGACCTCAGTAAGAGGTCCTTAAGCTGGTGTATTAAATCACAAGGGTCCCTGACTATCCATGGCTGCTGTACTTCATTAAATGTTCTTTGGGGACCCCCATTTCAAAACTTATGCTACTGTCAGCAACTCCCAATGCAAACATCAAAACTCTGTCTGAAGTGTGGACTCTAAAATTGGAAAAAAGATCTTTCTAAACTCACAACACAAGGCACATTTATCTCATTTGCCTCTTCAGGATGAGTTTGGTACTCTTCTGACAGACACTCTCCACAGACACAACATTACATTCTCTGCTAACCACCTTTCAGACATATTACTGCAATGAACAGTGAATCGTATGTCAAGCCGTTCAGTGCCATTTTAGATTAAAACATCAGCTTCTCCCTATTAACGTCAGTCTCTAAATCGACTGTGTAACATTTGGTTGGTCACTGAAGACACCACCCAAGTCTCAACAATGATTTGCAACCAGAAATATGGATAAAATAATGTGATCTCTCCTAAAAATTATACTAAAAATATGTCATCTCAACAGGTAAAAAAAAGTAGATTTAACCTAACTTCACAATTTTCCATATGTCAATTATATTTCCAGGATCAATTTTATAATTTCCATAATTTCCATGTGTTTCCCATGACTGGGATACTTGTCTATATTTCCAGGTTTTCAAAGACACACAGGTAATCTGTTTACTTTGATCCTGATATGTTGGTTAAAAGCTTTTGTTTTGGGGTGTCCAGGTAGGGTAGTGGTCTATTCTGTTGCCTAGCAACATGGGATCGCTGGTTCGAATCTCCATCTTACCTCTGGCTTGGTTGGGCATCCCTACAGACACAATTGGCCATGTCTGTGGGTGGAAAGCCGGATGTGGGTATGTGTCCTGGTCGCTGCACTAGGGCCTCCTCTGGTCAGCTGGGGCACCTGTTCCTAGGGGGGAGGGGGAACTGGGGGGAATAGCGTGATCTTCCCATGTGCTATGTTTCCCTGGCGAAACTCCACAGTGTCAGGTGAAAAGTAGCAGCTGGTGACTGAACATGTATCGGAGGAGGCATGTGGTAGTTTGCAGCCCTCCCTGGATCGGCAGAGGGGGTGGAGCAGCGACTGGGAAGGCTCGGAAGAGTGGGGTAATTGACCAGATGCAATTTGGGAGAAAAAGGGGGGGGGTATAAAAAAAGCTTTTGTTTTGACTCATTTATGATGGTTTATATGGATGTTCTTGTTGTACAGGGAGCTAATGCTAAGTTCAAACTGAGGCTGGTGGGTCCGGGTCGAGTCCTCCGTGTGGTACCCCAGACGGTGTTAAATGAAGCACAAGTGACCATTATTGTAGAAGACACGTCTGGCATCGACTACGAGAAGGGACCAACCTTGTCTTTCAAGGTCAGATTGTCTGTTAGGCTGGGCTTTTTTTTTTTCTTCAGGCTGCCTCAAAATATTATGATACCATATTCATCACTGCCTCAGTCTGCTATTGTTGAAAGGTCACAAATTCAGATTTGTTATAATTTGGCTTGCATCTCATCTCTCTGCAGCTCCTAGCAGTGGAAATTGACACGCCGGAGAGGTTCAGTGCAACAGCTGACATAGTGATTAACCTCCTGGACACAAACGACAACATTCCCAGATTCACATCAGAATATTACATCGCCCGGATCCCCGAGAACTCCCACGGGGGCTCTAACGTTGTCTCTGTAACAGTGAGTCCAGCGCGATTAAATTCTGCCAAAAATATGATTATATAATCCATCAATCCCCCAAGTAAATGCATATTACTGTGTCCAGCTCATTAGATGAGAGCAGGTCCTTGCCAGATGACAAAGCTCGGCATTGCCCGACTTTGTTTTTGTCAACGCCGGTTTGGAAATTCACGTGGATGCACAGGACATAATGTTCTCGGTCATATCTCAGACTGCATGCAATTTGTGTTGCTTTCCAAGCTTAAGGAGTAAAAAGCTTAAAGTTTCCTCAAGGTTAATCACATTGGCCTGTGCCTTGTGCCCTACTGTTGTACAGATTCATTGAACAAAGACCCCCCCCCCCATGTGGCCTACATGAGCTTATGATCCTACTGGGTTATCCACCAGTTCCAATTACCTTAATGGACGGGCTTCACGCATCTCTGTTAGAGTATTTTGTCACCCACCCTGACTACAATATTGTTGTGTGTATGCATTATTGTACAATTGCTCGGTAAAAAAAACAAACAAACCATTTTCTAAATCATCCCCTTTCTGACCTTATATTCTCCATCCTTTTTTTCCCCACCAGGCAAAAGATCCAGATTCTGGGCCTTGGGGGGAAGTCAAATACACGATTTATGGATCAGGGGCCGATTTGTAAGTACTGCCCGACACTCCTGCCAGTTTCGATTCAATCAGATCAGATGCTTAACCGTTGGGTAGCTATGACTCATCAAAAAGCATTAATGTTCACAAAAAATACATTATCTGTACACGAGACTTAGGAAGGGGACTTATCCTGACTTCTAAGTAGACCTGGCTCTGGCTCACACTTTTACTCAGATAACATTAACTCTATCTTCAACCAGCACAGTTTCAGTTAAACAGGAAACCACTATAGTTGGCCCAGCATTTTGCTCCTCTACCGAACAAACAGCTTACACTAAGATGGCAGCAAGGTGTTGGTTAATCTCCTAATTGGATTGGATGGTAGAAAATAGACTGCCTGGGCCCATCTCACATAAGGAGAGCCAATTAACATGCAATGTGACAGCTGGAGCCAGGGAGACAGCAGCTTCGGAAAGCAAGGCAGCATGCAGCAAATGGAAAGTGCAAATTTTTTGCACGACTCCAAGCAGGGAGTCAAGTTAATTATGTGAAAGTTATCACTTACGCGGCAACTTGTTAACTTTCACAGGGAAAAAGTGGAAAGAGGTGATGGGAATTGTCTGAATAGGAGACAGATAGATGAGCAAGAATAAGTATTTACACTACCCTTCAAAAGTTTGGGATCACCCAAACAATTTTGTGTTTTCCATGAAAAGTCACACTTATTCACCACCATATGTTGTGAAATGAATAGAAAATAGAGTCAAGACATTGACAAGGTTAGAAATAATGATTTGTATTTGAAATAAGATTTTTTTTACATCAAACTTTGCTTTCGTCAAAGAATCCTCCATTTGCAGCAATTACAGCATTGCAGACCTTTGGCATTCTAGCTGTTAATTTGTTGAGGTAATCTGGAGAAATTGCACCCCACGCTTCCAGAAGCAGCTCCCACAAGTTGGATTGGTTGGATGGGCACTTCTTGCGTACCATACGGTCAAGCTGCTCCCACAACAGCTCAATGGGGTTCAGATCTGGTGACTGCGCTGGCCACTCCATTACCGATAGAATACCAGCTGCCTGCTTCTGCTCTAAATAGTTCTTGCACAATTTGGAGGTGTGTTTAGGGTCATTGTCCTGTTGTAGGATGAAATTGGCTCCAATCAAGCGCTGTCCACTGGGTATGGCATGGCGTTGCAAAATGGAGTGATAGCCTTCCTTATTCAGAATCCCTTTTACCCTGTACAAATCTCCCACCTTACCAGCACCAAAGCAACCCCAGACCATCACATTACCTCCACCATGCTTAACAGATGGCGTCAGGCATTCTTCCAGCATCTTTTCATTTGTTCTGCGTCTCACAAACGTTCTTCTTTGTGAGCCAAACACCTCAAACTTGGATTCATCCGTCCACAACACTTTTTTCCAGTCTTCCTCTGTCCAATGTCTGTGTTCTTTTGCCCATCTTAATCTTTTTCTTTTATTGGTCAGTCTCAGATATGGCTTTTTCTTTGCCACTCTGCCCTGAAGCCCAGAATCCCGCAGCCGCCTCTTCACTGTAGATGTTGACACCGGTGTTTTGCGGGTACTATTTAATGAAGATGCCAGTTGGGGACCTGTGAGGCGTCTGTTTCTCAAACTAGAGACTCTAATGTACTTATCTTCTTGCTCAGTTGTGCAACGCGGCCTCCCACTTCTTTTTCTACTCTGGTTAGAGCCTGTTTGTGCTGTCCTCTGAAGGGAGTAGTACACACCGGTGTAGGAAATCTTCAATTTCTTAGCAATTTCTCGCATGGAATAGCCTTCATTTCTAAGAACAAGAATAGACTGTCGAGTTTCAGATGAAAGTTCTCTTTTTCTGGCCATTTTGAGCGTTTAATTGACCCCACAAATGTGATGCTCCAGAAACTCAATCTGCTCAAAGGAAGGTCAGTTTTGTAGCTTCTGTAACGAGCTAAACTGTTTTCAGATGTGTGAACATGATTGCACAAGGGTTTTCTAATCATCAATTAGCCTTCTGAGCCAATGAGCAAACACATTGTACCATTAGAACACTGGAGTGATAGTTGCTTGAAATGGGCCTCTATACACCTATGTAGATATTGCACCAAAAACCAGACATTTGCAGCTAGAATAGTCATTTACCACATTAGCAATGTATAGAGTGTATTTCTTTAAAGTTAAGACTAGTTTAAAGTTATCTTCATTGAAAAGTACAGTGCTTTTCCTTCAAAAATATGGACATTTCAATGTGATCCCAAACTTTTGAACGGTAGTGTATGTCCCTGACCTCTTTTGCTATCTGAGATAACTGGTCAATTTAAGTTAACCATCATCATAATCTGAACAATAGTCTTTTCCTCTTGTTCACTCACCATAACATAAAAGAAAAACTATTTTAGGATGTTGGCCTGGATGGTACAGTAAAGGCAAATTGGATGAAACTGGGAAATGTAACTGGGTCGGACAGTATTGCATTTCAAATTTGGACCACTGTGGTTTTTAGCAAAATTCTTTGTATTTTGGACTGCAGATTTGCTATCCACCCATCATTGGGCATCATCTACACCCAGCCATGGGCCACCCTGGATGCAGAGGTGAGGTCCAAGTACAACTTCTATGTCAAAGCTGAGGATTCAGAGGAAAAATACAGCTTGGCTGAGGTGTTTGTCACCGTCCTCGATGAAAATGACCACTCCCCGGAGTTTGACGAAAGTTACCTCGAAAAGACCATGATCATTGGTGCACCTGTCAGAGTAGAGGTATGTTTCTTTGGTATCTTCTTTCACCAGCAACTACAAATATGATCCTGTGGCGTCTGGGTGGCGTGGCGGTCTATTCCATTGCCTGCCAACATCGGGATCGCCAGTTCAAATCCCCGTGTTACCTCCATCTTGGTCGGACGTCCCTACAGACACTCTTGGCGGTGTCTGTAGGTGGGGAGCCGGATGTGGGTATGTGTCCTGGTCGCTGCACTAGCGCCTCCTCTGGTCAGACGGAGCGCCTATTCAGGGAGGAGGGAGAACTGGGGGGAATAGCGTGATCCTCCCATGTGCTACATCCCCCTGGGGAAACTCCTCAATGTCAGGTGAAAAGAAGCAGCTGGTGACTCCACATGTATCAGATGAGGCATGTGGCAGTCTGCAGCCCTCCCCGGATCGGCAGAGGGGGTGGAGCAGCGACCGGGACGGCTTGGAAGAGTGAGGTAATTGGCCCAAGTAAATTGGGGAGAAATAGGGGGGGGGGAATAAAAAAAACCCAAAGATAATGAACCAAGAGGTAGAAATACTGTGACCATTACTCCATGTTCATTTAGTCCTGTGTCTTTCTTTGGCAAACACCAGATTACAGAGCAGATACATGGGGCTGATGTATTGAAAGTGTTAATTATGTGTCTTATTGGGACCTACTGTACTTTTCTCCTTCAGGCAGTGGATGGAGATGCGGAGTCTCCCAATAATGTCATTGAGTACTCCATCATGAAAGCTGAGCCAGACAACATATTTATTATCAATGCTGATACGGGGGACATCAAGCTCAAGCCTTACATCAAGTCCATGGAGATTGTTCAGAACATCACCAACCAAAAGGACTGCAAGTGGTCTCTAGTTATCCAGGCCAGGGACAGAGGCTTGCCGTCCTTCAGCACGACAGCCGTGGTCAACATTGATATCACCGAGGCGGTAAGGCCCCACGTCCTGCTCTGAGTTATCTTAGTATATGCTTGCATTGCTAACTACGCCAACCCGACACTGTAGATAATGCATAAGCTTTAGAGGCAAGCTTCTGAATGATAACTCATATTTTGCTAATGCTATGCAGCTTGCAGATCTGAGAATCTCTGTTTTGACCAATGACTTGTAATTTACTGAGTGTCCTCTTTTTAAGATTTTTCAAAACATCGGCACCAACCCATTTTGGTAGGACTTTACAATAAAGCATTCGTCATAAAGGGCTTGTAAATTTTTACTGATTATTTTATTAATGTAATATGGGTGAGTCAGTATAAGAAGTTGTAATGCATTAATAAGATTTTTTTGGGTTGCCAGGTTGGTAGCCCATATGGGGAGAGTTTCTATAGACACTATCCCAGAAACCATGTGATTAGACGAAGCTACACAAACTAAAAACCATGACCTAACCTTTAACCTTAACTCTAAACTTAACCACTACTTACAGTTTATAGTTTATTTGGACATGTTAAAAAAAGGATAAGTGCGTCCGGGTGGCGTCCTTACAGACACAATTGGCCTTGTCTGTGGGTGAGAAGCTGGATGTGGGTATGTGTCCTGGTCGCTACACTAGCACCTCCTCTGGTCAATTGGGGCACCTGTTCAGGGAGGAGGGGGAACTGGGGGGGGGGGGGATAGCGTGATCCTCCCATGAGCTACATCCCCCTGGCGAAACTCCTCACTGTCAGGTGAAAAGAAGCGGCTGGCGACTCCACATGTATCGGAGCCAAGTCAAGTCAATTTTATTTGTATAACACAATATCACAAATTACAATTTGCCTCAGTGTGGTAGTCTGCAGCCCTCCCCAGCTTGGCAGAGGCAGTGGAGCAGCGACCGAGATGGTAGAGTAGGGTAATTGGCCGGATACAATTGGGGAGAAAAAGGGTGAACCCCGCCCCCACCCACCCCAAAAAGGATAAAAGAAGTAAAAAAAGCCCAACTTAAACCTAACCCTAAAACTCACCCCTACCTGATCTTAACCCTAGACGTAGTTGCTATGGTTATTGTGTGAAAATTGACCTTTGCATATGGATTGCGTGACATTAAAAGTCATGTTATTTGTACACCACTTGCTAAGTACTCACCTGTCACATGGTTTCTGAGAGAATGTCTTCGCAGTGCCTCTAGTGTTGATAGACTGGGGCCTTCCAACCTGGCAACCCAATAAGTCTTTTAATTAAAACATTATAACACCTTAATACTGATTCATCATGCATTAATAAAAGAGTTATTAACTAGAGTAATTAAATCCTTTATAATTATGTCTTATTGTAAAGTAGCATCCTCATTTTCATGTATTCATATGTTCAGATCTCATATTCATTTTTTTTTTCGTTGACCCTACATGCTGAGATGACTCTTGGTACCTTTGGTGTTGTTTCTGTGTTTCTGTGTATTGTGCTTTCAGATCAAAGCTCGAATTATTGCGTACTTCATGGGCCTCAGCAAGCGTCCCCTGACCGTTTTTGGAATTTTTTTAAGCTCTGCCGTTTCCCTCATTTTATTAACCATATGTATATCAACCATCCTGTATTGTAATGCGGTGAAAAAGTCCCGCATCAACCCTGAGAGTAATTATATCAAAGTGATCCGGAGGGTCAAATAGGAAATACTTATACACCTTTATTTGATAAGGGATTCGTAAAGTGTAGTGAAAGATTTTCTATTTTTTTACTGGTTTGTCTGTTGTCTGTTAAAGAGTACTGGAGTACAATTTATAGACACAGTATAACAACATCACAGCACATTTTTACATCTTAAAAACAGTGATTTAACATACCCATCTTGAAACAAATTCATCTTTTTCCAATTCAAAAAATATCCCACCTAAATTTTTTTCCCTGATGTTATCGCATTCTTAATATTCAACACCAGAGCCATCGTTGTTTATCTCAACTATGATTTGAGCTTTTTCTGACTTTTTTTTTTCTCCTTCTTACATGAGAGCTTGACTCCATTTTGGCTGTTAGCCGTTAAAGTGACTAAGTTGCAGCCTTCCACTTGAGATTTAAACCCGGATTTTCTCAACTAATCCCCATCTTTTTCTCCATACAAATGTGTGTCTCGCCATTTTGATCTCAATAACTATCATCGCAGTACAACTGTACTATTAAGTTAATCCATGTACGGATCCTCGTCATGCACAGGCCAGAGACATCCTAATGCACCGCACTGCCAGACGCATTCCCAGCAACTAGTGTTGTGCGTAGTTCTTAGCTTTGCATTGCCAGTCCCGTTAGACAGAGGCGAATGGTTGGTGTGTGTGTGTGTGTTATTCATGTATATGTGGTGATATAGACATGTTGTCTGGGCCTCCTCTGTCAGTGCTTTGCTCGTCCATCTCTCATACCTGCATGCTTTGGACAAATGGTGACTTGACGCTTTCATTCGGTCCCCTTGGACCTGATTAAAAAGTATTCTATTTGTGCTCTTTCACAGACTCCTCTCAAGGGGCCTATGGCGGCCTTTTTAATGAAAAGTAGGTACAATCCTATGAAAGCCCTAGGCATGCTCACTGGTATCATTAGCTTATTGGTAGGAGTGACTGTCTTGATCTCTACGGCTATGTACATACGCAACACAAAGTCAAACAGGATCATGCCAGCCCGCCGCATCATCAGGAGGCCGCCCAGGAACCACCAGACGTGGGCCTTCAGGATGCCCTTCTTCAAAACCGACAGACCCTCAGACAAGTTCCTCATTGGCGACCCGCAGGGAAACCCCAAACGGGGTGTAGGCAGTCCCCGGGAGAAGCCTCCACCCCCCTGCGCCCCCTCCCTCCCCCCTCCGCCCACCGGTAACACGCGGCCCAGTGAGCGGCTGCGGCCCATAATCTCCGTGCCCACAATCTCCGGTGCGCTGGCGTCCAAGGGCTCCAAGAAATCAAAATCCAGCCGCAGCAAAGACGGGAATGTAAGCTCCGCCTTAGTTTCAGAGCTCAAAATGAAGCTAGAGCAGAAAATCAGTGAGAGCAACCAAGGCTTTTATTACTGACACGGTCAGATGACCCTTTCGTTGCTTAAAGACTGGTGAGACGAAAGAGTTGGATGATCCCATGTCGGCGCTGCCCCTCGCCCCATCTATTGTCTGAGAGGGACTGTACCTGAATTTACCATATGGTAATCTGGATTGACTGGCCTGCCTTTTTAGATTAGTCACAGTTAATTTAAACTAAATTCTGTGACCCCCCCCCCCCCAATCTGTCCACTAGCCATTGTGGCTAGTGTGCCGTCAACTCAGGCAGTAAACAGTTCCCACCCTTGTAGAAATGCCACGCTCCGACCAAAGCAAACACAGGCAACCTATTGTATTACAAACTATACGGGGACATTGGTGTACTGTAACATTGACTGTAGAGTTGGTAGATTACCTGCCCAGCGGAAGCATCGTCACATCGTTTCCACGTTTCCTGTTTGAGTAGGAACGTGTTTGCTGTTGCACCAGTGTTCGTCCTACCTGGGAAAATGTCCAACAGCGGTTTAAGGGGACAGTCTCCAAACACGGTAAAGATGCAAGTCTATGTGAAAAACCCCAGATTTCAACTTTAAATCTAGGGAACAGCACAGATTTTTTTCTTTTTAATCACGTCACGATGCTGAACGTTGTGAACGTATCTGACCCGGTTTAGCCGGCCGGTAAGAGGAGCTCGCGTCTGTCAGTGGCGTCTTCCCACATAATTCGCCACACCGCCATCTTGAGGAGCGTTACGTCATGTTAACTATAGTAAGAGGCGCTACCGCGGATCGTCCTAAACAGGGGATTACTACAAACTGCTGTGTGTGCATGTCACTATATCCTGGAAAGTGTATTGCTGATGACCCCCTGAGGTTTTTTGATTTTGATTTTGATTTTGAGATTTTAAAAAAAAGTTTGAAGAACAGAACCAGAATTGCTCTTTATCCCATCAAACCTCAATTTTGTTCTTCTTGTTAAATGGAACATGCGGCTGAATTGGGCTGTTTTGACGAATTGACGCCACTGAATAAATGTAAAGTGCTAAAGGAGCTATGTAGTAATATTTGACCGTGTATATCAGCTGCGTGAGAGTTGACAAGTTGCTTTTTTTTAAAACGATTACAATGTGCCACTGTTTTCGAAATAACTGCATTCAACTAAGATGCTTTTTTTCCTATTCATTTCTAAGCATTTGTGTTATCTTAGAGACATTTTTATATGACATGGGTCTTCTTTAAATGTACAGCACTGCATTGTTTTCATGGTTTTGTACCCATGCATATGAAGAAATACGGACGTACACACGCTCTCAGATTAATATAAACCGCTGCAGTAGATACCAAGAAGTAAGAGAATACGTTTATTTGAATAAAATATCATCCCAAATTAAGTTTTCATCAAGCTCTACCTAACCCTGTACCATATCTTGTAATTTTCAAGCTCATAGTGCTATGTATATATTAACTGCTTGGGAGATTTCTTAATCGATATTGATCATGTCTATACTTTCATGCTGTTCATTGACTGAACCGTCTCTGTTACTGTCCAATGCCTTCAAACACAGGCAACATAATTTAGAGTCATTTCATCAACATCATGAATGGTGATCTGTCATCCGTCTCTATCTTCACCCATGTACTATATATATTACATTTGCCTGTTGTCCCTTTCAAGCGACACCTTTGTATTGTCTTTGTACCATCTTGATTTTGAATAAATATTTGCGGATAATCACGATTCCTTCTCAGTTTTGCAGAATAGCCCGAACTCTCAGAAACACTGCACCCATCTGACTCTAGAGTTAAATTAGATTGGTCATCCTCCTTACAATAGGGAATATAGAAGATTGTGTACTGTAAGTCCTCATCCTAGAAGTCCTGACGTCTTCTATGGCTTTGCTACTTTATGTTGGTGCATAAAATTGGTTGGAGAGTTGAACAGATAAGCTAGGAAAAAGGTTAATTAAAGGAAAACACAAAAAATGCATAGCATCAATCACTCAATCAAGTTGCATTTTATATAGCGCTCACTGAAGCGTAGTTATATCTTATTCTTCAACATGTCCACTGACCAAACACAGGAAGTATAACTGAAGATATTTGGTGGAGATGTGGATAGGTCCTTTGTATTGCAGGTGTATGTTAGTATAAAAAAAATATCTCAGCATCATCACCTCTGCCACCTCCACTGACCAAAAGACAGGAGGAAGAGCTGGAGGTGGCAGAGTTGAAGATGCTAAGATTTTCACTGGGGGTGAGGAAGAAGGACAGGATTAGGAAAAAGTTTATTAGAGGGACAGCTCAGGTTGGACGGTTTGGAGACAAAGCAAGAGAGGCAAGATTGAGATGGCTTGGACATGTGTGGAGGAGAGATGCTGGGTATATTGGGAGAAGGATGCTGAATATGGAGCTGCCAGGGAAGAGGAAAAGAGGAAGGCCAAAGAGGAGGTTTATGGATGTGGTGAGGGAGGACATGCAGGTGGCTGGTGTGACAGAGGAAGATGCAGAGGACAGGGAGAGATGGAAACGGATGATCCACTGTGGGAACCCTAACAGGAGCAGCTGGAAGTAGTAGTAGCAGTAGTAGTAGTAGTAGTTAGTATAAATGTACTGTATAGAGGAGTATTGGCTTTCATACCAGCAGTCGGACAGCAGGCATATCTTTTAAGAGCTCTGGCGGATGTCACATAACAAAACCAATTTCTAACATGTTGTGATCTCAATTGATTTGTCATGGTTCAACTGATAGGCGCGAGAGACTTCCAGTTTCTTCTGTATGGTCAATTAAAATGCCCTGTGTGCTATAGGGCCTGTCGTTAAATGGAAAATCATGCGCCACACTAGGATCGACAGGATTCAGATGGTGGCGCACACTAATCTCCTTACCAGCGTATGATGTATGAATGCACTCCAAAACACTGCTTATGTAATAAATCCTCTGAGCGATTGTGCTGAAAAACGTGTCTCCGCATTCATCTTTACCTCCCCCTTAATCCACACCGCTCCGTGTCCTCACCAGAAGGTTAGTCCGCCACAGTCCCAACAATGGGAAAAATAAACCCTTGTGAAAAACACCGAAATGAAAATGTTGTCAAGGTCTCCTGGGCTGAATCTGTGTGTTTTGTGGCCTTGGTGTCCTTCACCTTCGTGGACCCCAGTGTGTCTCATTAGCATCGTTTAATCGACTTGACACTTTACAACTTGTGTTAATTTCGTGAGAATTGTAAAGATCGACTTTGATGTCATGTTTCAGAAGTCCTCAGCAACGAAAAATAACATGCAAATGAGGTCCCCCGTTATGAAACATGACCACGCGAGTTAGATTTGCAATTCCCAGATCCCCCCCCCCCGGCCCTCTTTTCCCCCAATTGTACCTGTCCAATTACCCCACTCTTCCGAGCCGTCCCGGTCGCTGCTCCACCCCCTCTGCTGATCCGGGGAGGGCTGCAGACTACCACATGCCTCCTCCAATACATGTGGGGTCACCAGCCGCTTCTTTTCACCTGACAGTGAGGAGTTTCACCAGGGGGACGTAGCGCGTGGGAAGATCACGCTATTCCCCCCAGTCCCCCCCCCCGGAACAGATGCCCCAACCGACCAGAGGAGGCACTAGTGCAGCGACCAGGACACACAGACACATCCGGCTTCCCACCCGCAGACGCGACCTATTGTGTCTGTAGGGACGCCCAACCAAGCCGGAGGTAACACGAGGATTCGAACTGGCGATCCCCATGTTGGTAGGCAATGGAATAGACCGCTATGCTACCCAGACGCCCCCTCCCTGGTTGTTTTTGATGGTATGGTTGATGGAAGGCCGGTGAGGCCTCCTGGAGAGGAGAGAGCTCCTTTCCCAAACACAAACAGCTGCAAACGGATTCAAAGAGGAGGGTTGAGGAATCAACACTGTCATGTCTCCTAGCTAGTAGTGATACACGTGGAGGTGTACCGCTTGCACCTGCCTCAGAATCTCATATAAATATTTTTTAAATATCTACAAATAATGTGATTATCACAATTTTGGCACCCTTTCTCATGATTATGACGGAGAAATAAAATGACAACTTGGGACTCTGAGCTCTTCCAACGCCTCGACCCAAAAATAACAAAGCTGAATTAAATCGTATGGCTTTGCTCTGTTATCTTGGCTTTCTGTTCAATCATGCCACAGTTAGCTATTAATGACCACGTCCTATGTTGATCATATTTCGAGTAATAACTCACAATTGTTTTATTTTCTCAAAACTACGAGACAATTGCAATCATGAGATCTTGTCTCATAATAATGACATCATGAGGAGGATTTTCCTGTATGTGACATCATCTACACCGCTGTATAACAATAATGAATGACACAGCAAAATGAAAAATATTCGAAGGGTTAAAAAAAAAGAAAAAAACAGATGAGGTTCTATGTTTTCATTGTTTACACACCTACAGTGTTGAGACCCCTGCCATTCATTCATTCATCCATTATCCAAACCGCTTATCCTGCTCTCAGGGTCACGGGGAAGCTGGAGCCTATCCCAGCAGTCATTGGGCAGCAGGCACGGGGACACCCTGGACAGGCTGCCAGGCCATCACAGTGCCCACACACACACACACACACACACACACACACACACACATAGGGACAATTTAGTACGATTCACCTGACCTACATACGTTTGGGACTGTGGGAGGAAACCGGAGCACCCGGAGGAAACTCACGCAGACACGGGGAGAACATACAAACTCCACACAGAGGACCACCCAGGACGACCCCCAAGGTTGGACTACCCTGGGGCTCAAACCCAGGACCTTCTTGCTGTGAGGCGACCTTGCTAACCATTGCGCCATCCAACCCCTCCCATGTCAGGGTGAAATTAACAGGCCTGTACTGCATGTTCACAGTTGGGTAAATTGTACAATAGCAAACAGTGAAGACATAGGCAAGGTAAACATACATAGTTTTGTTATCTTACGCATCACTTTGGTTTCAGTATCAAAACATAAAGAAAAAGGAATGCAACCCACTGACATATGAAAGATATTGTAAAACAAACTTTGGTAACACTTTACAATAAGGGTACATTAATTAACTGTTAGTTAATGCATAATAATAATAATAATAATAATAATAAGCATAATAATAAGCATTTAACTGTGTCTAGTAATCATTTACTAATGGTCTTCATCAACCAATCAAACAAGTTACATTTTCACTAATATTAGTTAGTAACTTAATTAACCCTTATTAAATGTTAAGGCTAGGATGGGCTAATTTGCAGTAACAGAATTTCCCCAAGGGGAGTAATAAAGAAAACTTAATTATTAATTATTAATTAATTGTTAATTAATTATTATAGAGACATTTGTTAAAAGTTACTTAATGCTTAATATTGTAATAATTAACTGTTAATTAATGCTTATTACTGTATTAACTAATGTTGATAGCATTAACTAACTGCATTAACTAATGTTAATTAATGCCCCCTTATTATAAAGTGCTACCCAAACTTTTGATGTTTATCAGACATTCACTCAGATAGCTACGAAACTCCTCGAAAATAAGGAAAAAAATTAGGGATGCATGATATTGGATTTTTGCCGATATCTGATATGCCGATATTTTCCGACACATTTTGGCCGATTGCTGATGCTGATACAGATAAAACGCACATGTTTTTCCACCTAATTGCAGAGAACATCAAGTCTCTCCTGTAGTGGACTGAACTGAAGCTGCTGACCGTGGACGCTGCCTAATTAAAGCGTCATCTTATTGGCATGTCATATGGGCATTCGGGCCGATGCCGATATTTCGTTTTAAAGCCTCTATTGGCCGATACCAATGATATCATCGTGCATCCCTAAAAAAAGGCATTTCCATCTTGAGCTAACATGTTGGGTTTTATGAACACATTCTACAGCTTGTCTCTCACTTAAGACCGACACTTTTTTCAAAATTACTAACTCCTCTAAGGCTGAAAGTCTAAAAAGCAAATGAAGCTAATATAGATAAGCCCCGCTGCCTCCTTTGCTCTTATCCTCCGACCTCCGCCTCATGATCTTGTTCTCCGCCGAGTCCTGGCACAGGCTCTCGTCACTTGCAGCCTGCAGGCTGTCAAAGGTGCCCCGCCTCTCCCCGTCCTGCGGGTCGTCAGCACGCATCCTGCGCCTCCTCCACATGTCGCTGCAGCGTTCAATGCAGTTGAACCTGGCCTCGGTGGTGCAGGCGTACATGCCAGCCGGCACGGCTAACACCATGACGCACACGATGACAACAATGTGGATGAGTCTCCCCCTCTGCTCCAGCTCGCTGACGTTGCTTCCCGTCACAAACACAACGCACTGGCCCTCCAGCGGCGGCTGGTTTTTCAAAGTGACACACGCCTCATACTTGGTGGCGGGCAGCAAGTCGCCGACCGAGTAGCTGTTGATGCCGGGCCCTACGTAGATCGTCTCCTTTTTCGGGGAGTCGTATCTACCAAAGTGGATGGTGTACCAGGTTTCAGCGGGGTTTGAAGTTGCGGCGTACCACTCCAGGGTGATGCCGTGAACGGTCTGCTTGGAGATGCGGATGTCAATGTAGACACTCTCATCCGGTGACACCATAGGGAATGGTGTGGGGATGGGAGCTGAGGAATGGGCGGACTTGATGTTGACTACAACCCTGGCAGATGAATTCCCTATGAAGTTGTTGGCCATGCAGGTATACGACCCTCTGTCTGTTAGATGTAGAGAGGGTATCACCAGCTGGGAGCTGATGGTCTCCTCATCAACACGTGTTTGAGTAACTGAAAAGAATAACAAATGAAAAGGCGAGAGCGTTAATGGCTGCAAACCAACATCCAGAATGTTCCCATGTGAATCAGACTCACGTGTCGCATGCTTTGTTCATAAATGGAAAAGAAATCTAATCTCACAGCAGCACATGCATAGGAAATGTAAAAATGGCTGTACTATAGGTGCTATTGTCCTAAATATTTTCTCTCGACAGATGCGGCCTATCATGACATGAACACATGGTAAGTGCTCCCATAGCAGGTCAGCAGCAGTTTAATGGATGTTAGAAATAAAAAAAAATAACAATAATAATTTTACCGGTAAATCCTCTTAGATTCTTCAGATTGTACATCCACTGAATGGTGGGCTCAGGCCTGGCCTTAACCAAGCACGTGAGCATCATTTCTGCCCCCAGGGATAAAGTAATGTTTTGCTCCAGAGCGGAGGCCACTGGCTTCGTACAGGTCTTTAATTGGATCTCATAGAAGTACTTCCCAGATCTGGAGCTGGGGCCCGCACACGTTAAATAAGAGTTCATCAATATAATAGGAGGGCCGACTGCCCGGATGAATTCGACAAAGCCTTTGAGGCGGCAGTCACACAACCACGGATTGTCATGGAGTGCCAAAACAATGTTGGAGACCATCCCCTCTTTCCCCCACGCTTTTTCTGCCATCCGGTAAAGGGGCCAGCTAACAAAGACATCTTTTGATATCACGCTGAGTTTGTTGAAGGATAAATCTAAGTAGGTCAGGCCCAATAAATATCTTAGAGCATTTTCTGGGAGCGCGTCTAGTCGATTGTGCTTCAGGTCTAAAATCTTGAGGCTCGGTGTGTACTGAAACACCGTCCATGGTACTGAACCCAGTTTGTTTCCTTGCAGCCTCAGCTCGGTAAGGTTCCACAAGCCCTCCAGGCTTTTCATGTTCATCAGGGCGATGTCGTTGAAATTGAGCCACAGAAACTCCAAGGCACTCAGTTTAGAGAACGACCCATGCGGTAATTCAGTCAGGTGGGAGTTTTCGATTCGGATTTTGATGAAATCGTTCGGAATGTCCTCTGGGATATGTCCCATGGAGTTTTCCATACAAAGTAAGGACCTAGGGTGAAAGGAGAGGTGGTAGTAGAACAAATAAAACAAATAAAGCTAGATTATGGTAGCTTTATTTTCTTGTTATGGAGATATCAAACATCTGTTTAGTTTCTGCACCAAGTTGAAGGTATGTAGGTTGGTTCTGAATGATGCTAAAAACGAGGCTATCCCACTAGTTAAAGGAAGTGAAGAGTAGTTACCTACCTTCCCAAGTTGTCATTTGTGCAAGAGCAGCCATCCAGACAGTGTGAAGATCCAGGAGTTACACAACAGAATACCAAGACAATTAGTAATTCGACATGAAAGGTGGCCATATTCCTGGAGAAGTTAAGGCGAGACTGGTGAACCCAAGTGCAGACACAGACAAGGGACTCTAGTAAATATGAAAAGGGGTTTATATGGGGGATAAAGGGAAGTGAAGACGGTGGGCAAGGCAGAAGGCAGAGAGGCGATGGCGGACGGCAGATGAGGGAGGAAGCGTGGCCGGATGATGGCGAGCCCGGCTGTGAAGTTGATGAGCTGATGTCAGGCAGGTGAGCTGAGGAGGACCCCAGGGTAGATGTGGTGGTGGAGCGAGGAACCAGAGAGGAGAGGGAGAGAGACAGATACGCCCACACCACAGACACACAGACAGGGGAACACAAGGAAAACACAAGGAAAACACCTGCCATGACACTACACTCATGTGGAATAGGCCTGTTAGAGCAGGTCGTGCTCATGGGTATGGTAAAGCAAAGCCTATTACCCGAATCCTCTTTGACGCAATGCTTAAGACACCAAATGACATGTGAGACAAACAGGAGGTGTGTATTTTTAGCATTGGGCCACATTTTCTTACTACTATTACAGAATCTTCTTTAAAATCATGCAAATTACCCTTGGAAAAGTTGTTTCTTAACACTACAAATATCAGGTCAGTTATAGTGGAATGAAAACTGAATTTAGAGTTGATTTGGGTTTTGTTTTTTTCTTAAAGTTTATGTTAATGTGGAAGCAAACTACTCTTTTAACATCACTTTGTTATTTGTAATGGTTATTGTCATTATTTGTTTGGTTTGTTATAGGGCTGGCACGATTCATCATAATGGTACACATGCCCTGTGTTTGTGTGTGTCTTTCGTTTGCGTCAATAAAATGTTGAAATGTGTAAAAAGACTTGTTAGGACACATTGAAGAATAAGTGTATGAATGTAGTTCATGCCACAGTAAAAATTGTTTTGTTTGTGTTTTATTTATTTATTTATTATACAGAGAATGGTGTGAAGGACCCACTGATTGAACGTGCCATTGGGGTTTGTAAAAAGGCTGTTGCTGCCTTTTCCTATAGCTGGAAAAAAAGAAGAAAGATGGGATAAGTACAGACGGAGCTTGGTCTACCCCCTCATCCGCTAATAACTGAGTCACCGACCAGATGGGGTTCACGACAAAAAATTATACAGAGATTTCTGGAACAGGAGAAGGCCATAGCCCGTGTCCTGGGCTCAGACAGGAAAAGTCGGCATCTCGTGCCCACTTGGCAAGACACTGATGTTTTAGAGTCCATAAATAAAGCTGTCAAACCACTCCAAGACTTTACTGACGCCCTGTCCGGGGAGGCTTATGTTAGCGTTTCCTGCATTAAACCGGTGCTCCATTTGTTCAAAACCAGTCTCCTACAGCCAGAGGAGGAAGACACCGAGCTCACTGAAACTATAAAAACAAACATTCTGCGGTGCCTTGATGACAAATACAGCAACCCTGTGACGGATGAACTCTTAGACATGTCTTCACTGATGGACCCCAGGTTCCGAACAACCTACATTGACCCAGGCAAGGTGGAACAAGTCAAAAAAAGGGCTGTCACTGAGCTGATGTCTCTGCCTGTGCCTGCTGAAAAAAGTACACCACAGCAGCCTGGTCTAGCTGTGCAGGTGTGTCAAGAAGCACAGCCTCCACCGAATAAGAAAATGACTTTAGCTTCCTTCTTCAAGAAGAATGTGCCACTGCCATCCCCCCACCAGTCAGAAGCAGGGAAAATAGAGACTGAGCTGGCAACCTACCTGTTGACCCCTGAGGCAGATCCAGACACTGATCCACTTCAGTGGTGGAAGCACCACGAACCAAACTTCCCAAGGCTCAGTAATCTGGCCAAGAAATACATTTATATCCCTGCTACAAGTGCCCCATCAGAGAGGGTTTTTAGTGTGGGGGGTGGCATTGTTACATGCAACAGGGCATGCCTCAAGCCAGAGGTAGTAGACAGGCTTGTATTCCTTGCCAAAAATTTGAAGAAAAAAAACTAAAGACAGCATTGCAAGCACCTCACGTCCTGTACATTTACTAAAATGTGATGTTGACTATGCAATGCATGCAGATGTTTGATTTTGTATACATATTCAAGGATTCAAAATAGGGACAAAATAATTTTTGTATACAAGAGGCACCTTTGTTTAAATGCAAAACATGTGAACTTAAATGAAAGTTTTGTTTGCACTGTATCAATCCCAATGGGGAAAATTATCTATTTTTGTAATGGCATGTAATCTGACATGTTAAATTTATGTTTTCACAAAGTGTTTTAACAGAAACTTTTTTTTTCAAGAGGAAGCACTTTTATGTTTTTTTTTTTTTACATTGGTTTGAAGGTGCACCGTATCACTGTCAGAGAAGTGAACATTTTCTTAGGTATGTTTTCAAAACTGGGAGATTAGGTCCCTGTAAATTGGGACATTGTTTGAAGCCAGTAGAAAGGTGCTGAAATGTTACATTTTTGCTGTTGTTTACAATGGCAGGGCCTGCCATCTTGTTTACGCGCTTGTTTCAAGACTTGTGTTTTGTTGCACTTTAACCCTAAGGGGAAATTTTGTTCAAATCCCAAAAGGGAAAATCAAAACAAAATAAAAGCAAAACTTGTTTTGAATAATTTCTTTGTTGTTTGTTGTGTGTTTTTAAGAAGGGAAAAAAATCGATGAAAATCGTAAATCGAGTTTGGTGTGAAAAAATCGGAGATTTTATTTTTAGGCCATATCGCCCAGCCCTGGTTTGTTATCATGGACATGACGAGAGGCCTTTCTCGAATACAACATGAATCTCTGTGGGCTTGGGCTCAAGGAAAGGGAGGTGGGATGTTTGCAGGCATTTCTGCATAGTGTAACCCGACCTCAGTAATCTCAACATCTGTTATTGCTTACTTTGTAAAATAAGTGGACTTGGACAACGCCAATCAACAGTGCAATATTGGGGGCGTCCAGGTAGCGTAGCGGTCTATTCCATTGCCTACCAACACGGGGATCGTTGGTTTGAATCCCCTTGTTACCTCCAACTTGGTCGGGCATCCCTACAGACACAATTGGCCGTGTCTGCGGGTGGGAATCCGGATGTGGGTATGTGCCCTGGTCGCTGCACTAGCGACTCCTCTGGTCGGTCTGGGTGCCTGTTTGGGGATAACTGGGGGGAATAGCGTGATCCTCCCCACGCGCTACGTCCCCCTGGTGAAACTCCTCACCGTCAGGTGAAAAGAAGCGGCTGGCGACTCCACATGTATCAGAGGAGGCATGTGGTAGTCTGCAGCCCTCCCCGGATCGGCAGAGGGGGTGGAGTAGAGACCAGGACGGCTTGGAAGAGTCGGGTAATTGGCCGGATGCAATTAGGGAGAAAGGGGGGGGGGGGTCCACAAAAAAAGTGCAATATTGATTTCGCACATCCACATTGGACATTTTCCTCTAATTGACAAGCAAGGTATGCACTCATCCCCTGTTAAACCACTGAACAGTGATGATAGACTTGCCCCGTCTTACCTGTCCGATCTCCTTAAACCGTTCATTCCATCTCGCGCTCTTCGCTCTCAAAATACAGGGCTCCTGTGTGTACCCAAAGTTAAAAAGAAGTCAGCTGGTGGCAGGGCCTTTTCCTGTCGGGCCCCATTCTTATGGGATAACCTGCCTGCTGCCGTCAGACAATCAGAGTCTGTCGACTCCTTTAAATCCAAACTTAAAACTCGTCTTTTTCCTGAACCTACAATTAGCTGCCTTTAAATGGAGTACTTCATGACCTGTACTGGATGGCGGGTCAGTTTTTGTCTCAATGAATTTACCAAATACTGTTCTGCAGATGAGATTATAGCATATCGATTATTGATTAATGCAAACTGTTCTCTTTTCTCTCTCTCTGTATGATGTCTTCTCCTTTCTCTTCTTTCTGTGTGTGAATTGTCATGTGAGTCTCCCCTGTGTGTGTGTGCATGTGTAGTCTGTCCTCCTGTCAGGTCTACATGGTGATGGTGGTCGCGTGGCTCGGGTCCTGGGCTGTTCCGGTGGCATCTGGGCACTGCTTGGCATCGTCTTTATCATATTCTTCATATATCTTATAATTCCATTATAATTCTGTTATCCTCTTTCACTGTTGTATTCTGTAAATTGTGTAAACACAACATCCATTGCATGTTGCCCGTCTTGAGAGAGATATTCTTCCTCTGTTGCTCTCCCTGAGGTTTCTTCCTATTTTTCCTCCCTGTAAAAGGTTGATTTTTTTTTTAGGGAGTTGTCCTTTATCCGATGCGAGGGTCTAAGGACAGGATGTTGTGTTGCTGTAAAGCCCCCTGAGGCAAATTCGTAATTTGTGATATTGGGCTGTACAAATAAAATTGACTTGACTTGACACAGTGCATGTACACAGCGAAGGTACATCACGATTACGGAGCTCATTTTAATTTCAAACGGGGTGGCCAAGTGGTAAGTTTATATATATATATACTATACACACACACACACACACACACACACACACACATATATATATATATATATATATATATATACACACATATATATATATGTATATATGTGTGTGTGTATATATACATACACACATATATATACATACACACATACACACACACACATATATATATGTATATATATATATGTGTGTGTGTACATACATACATACATACATACATACATACATACATACATACATACATACATACATACATACATACATACATACATACATACATACATACATACATCTGGTCATGGGGATCCTGGAGCCTATCCCAGCAGTCACTGGGTAGTAGGCGGGGAGACACCCTGGGCAGGCCGCCAGGCCATCACAGGGCTGACACACACACTATGTTATGTTACTTGTATGTTACTTGAATGTGAGGCAGAGCCCTGTGACGGCCTGTCCAGGGTGTCTCCCCGCCTGCTACCCAGTGACTGCTGGTATAGGCTTCAGCATCCCCATGACCCTGACAGCAGGATAAGCAGTTCGGATAATGGATGGATGGATATATATATATATATATATATATATATATATATATATATATATATATATATATATATATATATATATATATATATATATATATATATATATACAACTTTGTTAAAAGAAACTCAACGGTAGGGATAGTGCTCAACGAATAAGGAGCAAAATAATCCAGTTAGTCAAGTAAATTCTGATTTTAAATAAATATGAAATAAAGCTGATGATTGTTTATAGCATGAACCAGGCTTGTACTGTCTCATAGAGAATTTACTTACTTACTAACTGGATTATATATATAAAATCCAGTTAGTCAAGTAAATTATATATATATACGTATAATTATATATTTTTTTCCTGTATCTGTGTTGATATTCCGCTCCTCATTAGTTGAGCACTTATAACAACACCATTGACAGTTTTGGAAAAAAACGCTATATCTCGGATTGGGAGTCCAATCCAACCATCACTTGGGTACAGCCTGTGGTGGATCCTATCATCTTCACTCGTGTGTTGCCATGGTAGTAGATCCTCCCAGGCCAAGCAGTGTGGACCAGCGTCGCGACCTGATCACCACTTTAATAAAGGCTTTAGCGAATGGCTCCGAGAGTTTTTCGAGGACCGTGCTTTACCACCCCCCCCCAACGATATATATATATATATATATATATATATATATATATATATACACACACACACACATGTCATCTGCTCTGGTTAGATATGTTACTGGCACTAACAATCTGCTAAATAGGCTTTGTAAATACATTATTTTTGTCCTAGCACACTGTGTACGGAGCTAGGTGGTGTATGCATGTATGCTACAAAGTTTGGACAATCCTTTAAATCAGATCTATTTGAACGTCAGTTCACCACAGTTTGTGACTAAACTTACCTGGCACCAAGTTTAAGACTACTCATCCTCATTGTAAAGGATACTGTTATTTGACTTGAGTCTGCTCAGATATGTGTTTCACAATAGTATGTGTGCACGTGTGTGTGTTTGTTAAATGGATATAGTGCATAGAATCAATGTTTATATCTATTAAGATGAGAGGTTTTGATAAAAACTGGTTAATCACCGATACTGTCCTTTTAAGAGAAATATTGCCCTATTTCATGTTTGTTTGGTGAATTAAAACAGGGTTGTAAGCATGTGCTGACTCGCAAAGTGGTATAAAAATATTTATTTTTCATGCATTCACACATACATGTAAATCTTAGGTCATATATATAGGTATATACATTAAGAAATAACTGTATTTTAGGTTTTGAGCCAAACAGTAACCCTGGCACATTAACGTATGTAATAAATAAACTGACATACAAAACGGACTACAAACATAACGGCTGCTTCACCCTCTCTAACAAATACACCAATTCATTGAATAAGGATTGTGACAAAATGCTGAGGTTAGACTTTAGAGGAAATCCTCTTTTGATTAAGATGGGTTTTAGACAATTTAGGGCAACGCTTCAAAAAAAAATCCCTTTGCATAATAACCCTTTTAAAAGTGCATGACAGATACAAAATCAAAATTCACATGTTAAAAACATTGCATTTATATAGTGAGATCATGTTATAGTGAGAGTTTCCCTTTTTGCAGTTCACCAAAACAATGGTTGTCTACATTTCCAACAAGGCTGTAAAATATGTCTTTTTTTTCTTACATCCAACACGGACAAAGCCATCAATGTCCCTTAAAGACCACGAAAAAACGGCGCCCATCGAATCCTTCGCTACGCCTGTCTCTGAGCACAGCAGTGTGCAGCGGTTTCCATCGTAGGCCCCTCAGAAAGCAAACAAAGTGCACCCTCTTAAAGTTGAGGCATCTGTTTGGTATCAGCAGAAGTATTCGTTTGGCGCCCCTTCAGTCCTGGCCGTGGCCTCTGAGTCCACACTGGACCTGGCGGAGAGCAGCCTGTTGGATTCGTCGGGGTTCAGCCTGGTCAGATACTCCCCCTCCATCCCTTTGGCTTTGGCACCAGGGGAGAGGGTCTCAAACGTGACATAGGAGTCTTGTATCTCTTTGGACTGCCTCCCCAGCAGCTTTTGGCAGCGCTTCTTCAGAGCCCCGCAGCACACGATCAGTGTCAGGGGGACAGCGATCACACATGCCACAGTTATCACCACCACATTAATGAGCTTCTGGGTGCCGCTGGCGCTGGCTGCCTCGTCAGTTGAGAAGATTACACACTGCTCCTTTTTTGGGATCAGGCCTTTAACGCAGACACAGGCAATGTACTTTGTCTTTGGCACAAGCCCGTCAATGGTGATCCGGTTCTTCCCTGCGGCGACATTGATCCGTCGCATGTCCCTCTCGCCAAATATAGCATACAGGACGCTAAATTCTGTGGTGTTGGTGGCCGTTGGGGCCCGCCAGTTGAGGGACACAGTGTGGTCAGTGTCACCGATCACCTTTACTGAACGCACTGTTCTTTTCTCCGGGGCTTGTTGTAAGGATGAGGCATTAGCTGCCAGGTTACTCAGAGCATCCTTCAACTCCTTCGGCCTCGGTGGGTTGGATGCGCCATTTGGTTGCGCTACAACATCAGCAGAGATGCTGTAGCTTTCAATTTCATACTTCCCAGTGGCGCCTTTGCCATTGAGCGGTTCAATGATCGGCTGGGCAGCCGTGGTGCTTGGTGGAGGTACATATCTGGCGATCAGTTTCTCCTGGTATGCCGCCTTTCCAAAACCACTGGTTTTTTTCCCTCTTGTTCTCTTGGAGCTGCCGCCTGTTTCCTCTGACCTAAAGGAATCTGTGATTACCAAGGAGATGATGGCATCCGCAGTCCCCACAAAGTTGGTGGCTTTGCAAACGTATTTTCCAGAATCACGGTAGGAGACAGCCGGCACACTAAGGATGGACCAAATGATTCCCTCCTTCGAAATCTCTTCCTGAACTGTAAAAATAAAGGTGCAGATGTCCACAGGGTTAGAGGGATTGGAGCAAAAGAGAAAAGTCAAACTTTAATCCTATTGTCACGTTGACCTACACAATGGCAAAAACGGACACGCTATTCTGAGCCCAGGGAAACAGACACGCCTGAAAATTAGTTTAGCAGAACTCACCGGTGCCGTTCATTTTCTTGCCATCAGCACGAGTCCATGATAGTTCAGGGATAGGGACTCCAATGGTCCCACAACGCAGGAGAACATTATTGCCCAGAGAGCTTCGAACGCGCGCCACTGCAGTATGGACACGGGGCCCCTGGCATCGCTGCAGCTCCACCTCAGTGAAGAGCACCCCCGACAAGCTCTCCGGGTCGGCGCACTTCAACCTGGTGTCAATGAGAGCCACAGAGGAGGAGGGCGACTTCTGGAACTGGACCAGCTCATACAGCCGGCAGTCACACAGCCATGGGTTATCATGGAGCCCTGCAAGAGGAACGCAAACATGACAGCTGTCACCCCAGCCACATCCCCCTTTCATTTGAACTGCCGTTTTTACATTCAACCTTAATGTCTGTCCTCACATGCGCTCCTCTGAGTAAAATCAGCACTCTATCATTTGATAAGCAGCATTGTCAGGAGTGGATCAAAAATACAGATTTAGTGTGACCCCCTTGACACATTGGGCACAATCACTATAATTGGACTAATCCCTTACTTCTTTTGAACTGCCGAAGGCGAAGAGACATAATTATACAATACTGCTGACCGTGTAAGAAGGCTTACAATGTATAGTTTCCTGCGCGCTTACCCAGAATTAGTTTGGAGGAATCAGTGTCTTGGGATGGCTTCACGCTCAGCCACATTGTAAGGGCCTCAGCAGGAACAGTTGACAGGCTGTTGCTAGATAAGTCCAGATATGTAATATTCTTGATGTACATGGTTGCCTCAGCGGGGATAGACGAGATCTTGTTGTTGTGTAAATCGAGAAGCCTCAGGCTGGCCATATCGGTCAGAGATTCCCAAGGAAAAGAGGTAAGGGCGTTACCATCCAGCCTCAGCTCATCCAAGTTGTACAGGCCCCGGAAACCGTCAGTGCTCAGATAATTCAAGGAATTAAAAGACATCCATAAAAACTCCAAGCTGTTGAGGTAGTGGAAGTTCTCGCTTGGAATCCTTGTGATGGCTGTCTTTTCAATACGCAGTTTGGAGGTGTCAGTGGGGAAATTTGGAGGGATCGCAGTAATCTCTGGGTCATTGCAAAGCACACTCCTAGAAGGGAAAACGAGACACATTTGAAAATGTCATTCACGCTGAAAGGGAAACAAAAAACGTCCAGCTACACTGAATTATGCATAGTTCTGAAGCATATCATGCAAAGGTTTTGAAGACCTGGGTTTAATAATGAGCGGGAAATTTTTTTTTCTTTAGCATTTTTGTGAATCATTTGCATGTAAGAAAAACGCAGTATACTTCCTTAACAAGCAAAGGAGATTAAAGAGCAACTCTGTGTTAATCCTTTCCTATATACAGAGTGACCGACGATAGTCGCCCCGAAATCTAATCTGAAACCTAATTTAACATCGCATTGAAATGTAAACTACTTCAAATGCACCTCGTTTAACATGGATATGTGCAACAATAGGCTGTTTGCCCCCCTCTTACCTGGCTTTCGATCCATCGCTTAGTTTGTGAAAAAAGCAACTGCACTGGGCTGGACATGCGTCGCACAGCAGCGGAAGGCAAAAGAAAGCCAAACAGAAACTAACAGTGAAAGGTGGAGACATGTTTCTCCTGCAGCAGCCTACTACTGAACGCTATCGAAACTGTCCTGCAAGCATGAGGAAATACGCCTGCCTGCTGATCGGCTCAGCGGACCACCAGACGCAGTCCTGCGCGCTCAGAGCTCCATACTGCCGCAGCAGCTCTGAGTCCTCAGATAAAAAAGGATGGGGCAGGGATTAGTGTTGGGGACTTGGGGTTATTTTCATTCACACGATTATTGCTTCCTGGACGCTGATAGGCTACATGGGCTCACTTTCATTTATAAGGGAAACACTCCCCAAATAGTTAATTTGATGGCTGGACGCGGACACAACACCCAGCACACCCGTGTGACGTGATGGACAATATGTGTAGGTTTCCATTTAACGGGGCTATGGTGTATTGTGCGTGTAGGCCAGAATCGCCTGGTTCTGTGGCAAAACCTGGAAATCTAACCTCGCAAACCGTGGAATAATTGATTGGTCTTGTTGTCCCCATTAAATCCACAGTTGGCCGCAAAGGGGACTGTAAATGCTGTAGGCTAATACATTTTAGCAGCTAGCTACCGTTACATCGCCTTTTGTTACGGTTGGTTTCATTGAATCTCTTCTTGCTGCAACTGGCGAACGAATGAACGCGCTCCCATCCACTTTCATCCTCCACTTCAGGCGTTTACGCACAAACATTTCAATACACATCAATAGCCGCTTGGTGGCAGCAGAGAGAAGCCAGTGTCAATATAAAAACACATACTGTAATCTTGCTGCTACTTATCATTCAAGAGCAATAAGTGCTGTGTGTGTGTTCTCCTAACCAGTTAACCGCACTGACATGCCAGGGAAAAATTAACCTTTCTCGACTCCTCCTCGGCATCTCTGATTTGCAACTAGGCCAAGAGCTTAGCTCCCGACTTGGAAAACCCTGAAATAACTCTAAAGGGACGCCTTTAGAAAACGCTGCCTTTAAACACAGGCTCATAATTCCGTCTCCGTTACAATGTGCATTGGCATTGTTAGCATGTTTATCCGTAACAAGCCCAGGGTGACAAATCAAAACAAATGTTATCCAGCAATCTGTAGTGCCTCCTTCAACAAGTAATTCTCTTTTTCTCTATTCCTCTATTCTCTCTCTTTTGCTTTCGCCTTCTCTCTCTTGCATGTGTGCGTGTGTGTGCATGCGTGTGCACGCATGAATGTGTTTGACACTACACACCAATGGGAGTGTAAGAGTAGAGATGATTAAATTGCCTGTCACATTCTCTGCTGAGACTAGGCTTATTCACAGGTGCACAGTTTTAAAGACATGATTGTGTGGAGGGGATTTGAAACCCTCTAATCCACTCATCTCTGTGTCTATCATTAATACATCTTTGCTCTAGTTCTCTAAAGATGACTTCCCCCAGCACCTAGACAAGGCCCCACAGACAATCTACAACCTCCACACCCACCCGGTATCTGATGGGGAGGGGGGGAAAAAGCTTTGAAAGTTGGTTCTGTAGCGTTTATGCTCTGTGGTGACCGATGCAACTGGAACAAAGCACACTTTGTTTCATTGCAAAACCTGCAGATTAAAATGAAGCAATTATCAAAATGCTAATGTGCTGCCACCACGGTGGTGCAACCACGGTGGCGCAACCACTTACCTTTTGGTGAATATGTTTTATGCATGTTCATGTGACAACCGTAGGCTATTTTCCCTCATGTCCATTTGAAATTAATGCATATTTTAAGATATTTTATTAATGATGGTGGATTAAGGCCTCTATGAATCATGCAATGAATATTAATTCATCGCTGTAAGGCGTAGAACAGTAAAATAAAGCACCAAACACATTTTCTTTCAACAACATGACTCATGCCATGCATTATTTCAAGGAACACAATACAACTTTAAAATATGTAGGTGTGAAAATCAAAATACTTGAGTAGTGTAATCCAATATTAGCCAAACAATAGCAGTCTTACAGTTGCTGCTTTTTCAGCTGCCAAAGAAACTGATCAAAAGTTATTTAAACCAGTATGAATCTTAAATAAAAGTTTCCTTCACGACAGTTTTTTTTTTTAAATTTGTATGGCAGGGCTTGCTTGTTTGCATTTAGATCTAGGAATATGACGTCAGTGTTTTCATGAACTGGGTGGTGTATATATAACAGGGGTCAAACAGAATGAATGTGTCTTTCAGTGTTTTGTTACGAATTAGTATTTAGCCGTTATTGGGGCAACGCATTACAGGCAAAGTTCAAAGAAGCTCAAACCCACGTCTATTTCAACATGCTCGGCTGCTACAGTAGATTAGCAGATTGCTTTATTAGAGTTTTGCGTTGTGCAAGCAGCGCCCTGCTTAACATGGCTGCAACACATTTACCCTACCCTGTCTGCCTCTGTCTGCCACATGCGTCTTGTATGTTTATAGTTGAGGACAGTGTAGAGACATTTTGCTATGTATATCAGTTAAAACTATTCTATCACAGCTTGTCCCCACCTGCTCCACCTGCAGCATGTAAATACCAAGTATCACACAGAGGCACAAACCCCACTCCTCCGTCCTCTTTGTAAATGGTTTCATGAAAGGGAAGGAGATGTATAAGGGACCTAGGAGAGCCATCTACGCTAAGACAATATGGACAGCTTGTGAATGGGTTATTATAAGTCCATTGGGACACATCATTACTTCATAGTTAATGAGTTTGTGGTAATCTGTGTACAGATTAGTGGTGCAATCAGTCTGCCCAAATGTTGCATTTTAAAAGGGTCAGGCTAGTGCAAAGGTCTGCTGTCCTGATTTTATTTATTCATTTGTTTGTTTGTTTGTTTATTCAAGGATTTTGTTATTGTAGTCATAGATAGATAAATAGATAGATGTGGCTGGATGGACAGATGGATAGATGGATGGACAGATGGATGATAGATAGATAGATTTATTGACTGACAGATTGATATCATAAATTAATAGTCATTTGTTGACATTTCACTCTGATTTTATTCGTTCGTATATTTATTTATTCATTCAAGGTTTTTGTTATTGTAGTCATAGATAGATAGATAGATAGATAGATAGATAGATAGATAGATAGATAGATAGATAGATAGATAGATAGATAGATAGATAGATAGATAGATAGATAGATAGATAGATAGATAGATAGATAGATAGATAGATAGATAGATAGATAGATAGCTGGATGGATGGATAGATGGATAGATGGATAGATGGATGATAGCTAGATTTATTAACTGACAGATTGATATCATAAATTGATAGTCGTTTGTTGACATTTCACTCTGGTTTTATTCATTCGATTATTTATTTAATTATTCATTCAAGGTTTTTGTTATTGTAGTCATAGATAGATAGATAGATAGATAGATAGATAGATAGATAGATAGATAGATAGATAGATAGATAGATAGATAGATAGATAGATAGATAGATAGATAGATAGATAGATAGATAGATTGATTGATTGATTGATTGATTGATTGATTGATTGATTGATTGATTGATATCATAAGTCAGTGTTCATTTGCTGACATTTTACTCTGATAAAGCCTTGCCATTGATAATGTTTTGATTTAGTTTAGCTTTGTTAAAAAGACTGTTCAAGGCAACGGTCCAATTTTTGCCCACCGATGGCTGAAATGATTAAACGGGGTGGTTATATTTTGGCAATCAGAAACTGTAATAGATTTTGCTTGTATAGTTTCGCCTCATACATTGCATCTTTATATATCTTTTTTAAGAAAATAGCATCCATGTTTTAGTAGCCTAATAACTTCTATCCCTCGTGGTGTTGCCATCTTTTACCAAAACAAAACTTCCGTGTTTCAGATGGCTTTCTGTGAGACAGAAATACTCAGCGTCCATATATGATCAATGATCAGTTGACAGATTACAGGAGAACGTCTGTTTCTCTGGTTTCCACGGATGTGCCGCCCACACGGCGCGCTGCTCACGCGTCGATTTGCGCTCTGCTCGCTGCGCAAATCAATGACCTGCGCAGCAGCGGCGCAACGTTTCCCTCATGAGTTAGTGCAAAGTTTGGGGGAAAGCGTTAAGTAAGTGTTGCGCGTATTAGGGCATTCTTGGGGGGATTGGGTGGGGGGGTTTATCAAGATTAGTGTCTTTATTCTTTTCCACGTGAAAGAGCCTTTATAAGGGACCCACCGACTGAAGTCTCTGGGACCAAGAGAAAGAATCTTGCTTTGAGCAGTGTTACATTTTTGTGCATTTGACAATGGCAGCGTACACTTTACCAGAGGGATTCACTGAATTTGATATGTTTACATTCGGCACAGCTCTTCTCGTTGGGGGTAAGTGAGCATACAGACAGTTGGTTACCGACGTCTGTACGGGAGAAATAGGGGTAATTGTTTGTGAGCTGATGGCGTTTGGACCCCTCGTGTGACAAAGTAAAGGGTATAATTAATTTTTTAGTCAACATTTAATGAATGATCGAGTCTCGCCCTTAACTTTCAGTATAGACGGTTTGGTGTTTGTAGTTACACACAGCCTATACGACAGACTAATAACAAACGATTGACGCCCATTTCGCGAGAGATTTGGAGTCCAACCGACTTCGGGAACGTCGGCTTCTAATTGGTTAAAGTAGGGTTAGGGCGGGGTTAGTGTTAGCCAATCGGAGTTTTCCTCACACGGACGTTCGCTCGAAAATTGGTTGGAAAAACACTACATGCGCCCAGTTCAAGAGTTTGGTTAATCCCACTACCCCACACAGTTTAAAATCTTAAACACAATCGCACACAGTTTAAAATCTTAAACACAATGTAGTTTTCTCTTTTTTAGGCATATTGTGAGATCTGTATGTCAGTAGGATAACAGCAGAAATCCATAACTGAGCATTAGATTTTAAGATAGCTACATGTTGGATTCAAACATGAAAATGGCCCAGTCCGACATTAGTTCAATTACATCTGTTATTTGTATTTTTAAGATTCATCTGATTTTGGGATTATGATGCTAATAAACATGGGTGCATCACTGGGGTGTCTACTAATGAGGTTATCCTAATGTTGACCGTGATACTTGGTTCAGAGATGGTTTCAGAAATCCATTCATATCATTTTTGATTACCATGATGATTGGTAACAATATACCTCCCTATTATTTCCAAAAAAAATAACATTTGTTTGCATTCACATGGACTGTCTTTTAGGCTTGCTTGGATTCTTCCTCAACGCCATCACAATATTGGCATTCCTCAGAGTGAAGGAGTTGCGGACTCCAAGTAACTTCTTTGTGTTCAATCTTGCTCTGGCTGACATCAGTCTGAATATAAATGGCCTTACAGCAGCCTATGCCAGCTACCTCAGGTATCAAATGGACATTTTAGTCTGTTTCCCTTCAAGAAAATCGTGGAAGAAAACATTCTGTATTGACAACAATAAAAAGGCTTATTATTGAAACTGATTTGTACAACAGGCAGAGAAATATAATGGAATAAAACGTACAATAGGGACTTTTATTCTCCATTTCTGTTTTAACCATATGCATTGTATTGTAGTTAATTTACACTGATAAAACTTATGTGTGATGCAAGTCATAGTTAAGTTGTGTAACCACAACTTTAGGTACATAATGCATCTCATCTTACTACACTAGTTCTGTGCGCTCAATAATCCCGTTTATGTAATGTTGGACATACTGAGACACTTCTCTGGAAATTGGCTTTATACTGTATAGAATATAAGATGCACTTTTCTTTATCTTTTCCAGATATTGGCCATTTGGTGAAGATGGATGTGCCTACCATGGTTTTCAGGGAATGATATCTGTCCTAGCCTCCATCAGTTTCATGGCTGCCCTTGCCTGGGACAGGTACCACCAGTATTGTACCAGTGAGTACAGTGTTGAACTCCAATGCCTGCTTAACCTCTTGCCCAGAAGACTCATAATATGGTGCAAAATACATTAAAATGTGCCCCTTTTTGGCTATAATAACTAACAAATGCTTATTTGAAAATGCATTTCAATACATATACCTGTCCAAAACACATTGCTTATTTGTATGATAAGAAAACCTATTCTTTGATGTAATGGAGGTGGAGTTTTCATGGACATACTAAATTCTACCCAAGTCATTATGCAAAGTTAAAAAAACAAGTGGGTATGACTGACCAGGACCAAGAAGTTGAGTAAAGCGTTGACCATGTTACTGGCTATGTGACAAAGAGACACTCGCTGGATATCTATACAGGCCATGGTCAAGCCCTACACCCCCGCCTGACCACTTCGCTCTGCTGCCTCGGGGCACCTTGTTGCCCCGTCGCTCAGAGACCCCTGCTGCCGATCGACCCAGTCACGGCTCTTTTCTGTTCTGGCCCCACAGTGGTGGAATGAACTCCCCACTGATGTCAGGACAGCAGAGTCGCTGCCCATCTTTCGGCACAGGTTGAAAACTCACCTCTTCAAGAACTACAACCCTGTTACTTGTTCTTAGCACTTATTGTATTCGCTCATTTGAAAAAAAAATCTCTTTCTTGCGCTTTTACTTTAGCACTGGTTTTGCTCTTAGATGCTTGTTTAGATGCACTTATGACCTCTGATGACTAGTAGTTCTCCTGATTTCCTACGTTAAATGCACTTATTGTAAGTTGCTTTGGATAAAAGCGTCAGCTAAATGACTGTAATGTAATGTAACTGGCATGTCACGGTATAAACTCAAGATTCAAGAAACTTTACTGCCACACAACCAGGTTAGTGGTATTTGTTAACAGTACAGCATGGTGGCTCAATGTTTATATGCCCAACTTTCCAACATTAATATATACGATACTTATAGGGCACACACAACAATAGCATGGTCATTAAGGGGTATGGGTCATGAGGCATTTGACACATGGCACGTTGGCATTGTGTGCTGTTTCTTGGGAAAACTTAAATAAAGCAAGCAAAGAGGGGGGAGACTGCCATATAGTTCTTGTCACTCATCATCATTTATGGTTTTATTTTGCAGGGCAGAAGCTCTTTTGGAGCACAACTATTACTATGAGTAGTATCATCTGGATTCTCTCCATCTTTTGGGCTGCCGTTCCTCTCACTGGCTGGGGGGTTTATGACTTTGAACCCATGAGGACTTGCTGCACTCTGGACTACACCAGGGGAGACAGGTATTGTAAAACATTTTAAAATATTTTCAACTGTTTCAACTACTACCTTTTTAAAAAAATCTTTTTATGACGCTGTGCAGACTTCCTGACTCACAAAGCATGTTGCATATTAGTGAAAATGGCTCCATAAACATCAAGCATTTCACACTCAAAATGAAAGCTGTTAAAATATTGGGGGAAAGTTGTGTCCACGTGAATATAAATCCATTTTGCAATTGCTATATTCAGTAAAAGATTGAAATGGGATTTTGTTTTTTGTTTTGTCAATACAATGCAGTCCCAAAAACAGCCAGCAATTACACAGTGTAAGCATACCCAACTGTTTAGCTCAATGACTGTTAGCCAAGAATAACAAAACTAGCCATAGCATTTTGACACTTGTTTACAGTACCTCTTTTCAACAGGGACTACATAACGTACATGCTAACACTGGTGCTGCTCTACCTGCTGTTCCCTTCCATCACAATGCTGTCATCCTATGATTCAATCTACAAACACTTCAAGAAGATCCATCACCACAAGGTTAATGTATTTCCTATTCCGATGTATTTTAGTGCCTTTGCCTTTTTACAAGTCCCATACAGATCGCCGTAGTCATTGCATAAACCAGAGGTGGTCCATCACTGTTGAGTAATGAGAATACAATGAGCAAGATAATCTGCAAACAAAGGAGACCTTCATGCCTTGTGCTTGGGGATAAAACAAGCTTGTCTATAGTCTGTGGTACCAATTTGCCATAGTATGTGCTGTATGTATGGATATTCTAATTCCATCATGTAGCATGTGTAATACGCATTGTAATGCTTGTACCGTGAACTTTGTTCCAGTTTAACACCAGTTTGCCTTTGAGAGTAATGCTGATGTGCTGGGGCCCCTACGTGCTCATGTGCATCTACGCCTGCTTTGACAATGTGAAAGTCATATCTCCAAAGCTGAGAATGGTAAGAGCTCATTCTTTTTTAAAGTCGGTGCATTTTCACATGAATTACAAAGCGTACACTGAGCCACTCTGAGACTGCCTTTCTTCTGAAGAGGGAAGGCAGGCAGTGGTCTTACAGTACACTCAGTTTTTACACACTGATTGATTGCAGGCATAAATACGGGAAAGCTTGTGTGTGTGCTCCTCCTAGGTACTTCCAGTTTTGGCAAAGACAAACCCCCTTTTTAACGCACTCCTCTACTCTTTTGGGAACGAGTTCTACCGAGGAGGGGTGTGGCATTTCCTTACCGGAGCAAAGATCGTTGATCCGGTGGTTAAGAAGACCAAATAAATGGAAATCAATTTTCTGTCCAAATCTGAAATTGTTGTGCACTCTCATTGCAATAGCTCTCATCCCATGCTGGGAGAATTCTTGTGGCGTTATGTTGTTGGGTGATTCTCATTCAGCCATGTACATTTCTCTGAGGACTGAGACTGCTGGGCTTTAGTGAGTGGCTTTGGACAAATGTTAACTTTTCCAAGTTTTAGACAGCAGACAAAACTCAGGACGATCACTAACCAAGTCGGGAGTCACATAAGCTGCCTGCTGCTGGGTATGTGTTAACCTATATATGTGGTGCATTGCAGGTCATTTAACCATTACCAGTTTTTAACTAGCTTACACCAGAGTAATCTGTTTTAGTAAGAAATATGACATGCAAGAACAATAAGCATTGCCTTTTTGTGTTGACCACTTTGAATAAATACATTGTACTGCCATTCTTTGGTTTCCTTGACTATTTTCAGATGCTTTGGTTTTTAATAACCACAACATGGCAAGGCTCAGGCGCTTTATGAGAACACAGCGGGAGAAGCGTTTTGGTGCACTATGTGGGATTTGTAACACAAAACATAAGCAGGCTCGGCAATCAGTCCCTTACATAAACCTCTCCAGGTCAGTGTAGTTAAAGTCCGTAGCCAACAGATAAATAGTTCAACAGTTACAAATGGTTCTTCATGGTCAATTATCACACAGAACAACCAGTCATCAACTCTGCAGGCCTCCCATCTTGCCTTGCAAAAACAAAGAAAAAAACACACATGCAAATGTTCACAGAGAAATGTATTACACAGATGTTCCCTGCATTTCAGATGAGCTATACTTCAACCTCAGGAATCAGCAACACTTTGTCATTTCACTTCATGCGCTTGCGTACAGGAAATGAAGCAAAATGCCGTTCCTCCCCACCACACAGCAGTACAATGCAAAGACAAAAACACATCCAAAAACTACAAGAACACACATACCCGAACTAACACATATATCCAAACTAACCCGTAAACCTGCACCCAAACCAATGTCTTTACCATGAACTTCCTGCCCCACTTCTTTCTACTTTTGATAAGCGCGGTTATCCGGAATAGCCTTTTCATTTCTGCTTGGAAGAGTTTAAGATGATGTAACTTCTATGTATAGGTAAGATGTAATGTCTATCTATAGGTAAGAGGCATTCACTGTGCTAAGATGTTACGCAAGCCATAGCCATGCTTGCAGCTCACCTCAGTCTAAGTGATGAATTGAATGCCATTGAACAGCTGATTGATTTGCCTGTTGCACAAGCTGTAATAGACAGAGTGGATAAACCCCTGCAATCAGCATAAATACAGGGATACCCTACCATTACAATGCCTTGCACTGTATATGTTACAGTCTATTGTACCGTTTCACAGTAGACGACACATATGGTATTTTGTCACCCTTTAATGGAAGTCACACCCCCGTAAAGGGGTTTTGGTGTCAGTTGGGTTCTGAGAAAGGCGGAGAGCAGAAAAAGCCATAATGCCCTGCACTGTGACGTCTGAGTCGCTAAAGACATGGTCTCCTGAAATAAACCAGAGAGAGACAGAGACAGAGACAGGGAGAGACAGACAGACAGGGACAGAGAGTGAGACAGGGAGAGAAAGAGACAGAGATGAAGAAAGAGAGAGACAGACAGACAGAGAGAGATTGAGAAGGAGAGAGAGCGATGGAGAGAGACAGGGAGAGACACAGAGACAGAGAGACAGACAGACAGACAGACAGACAGACAGATGGCAAAAGAGACAGACAGAGAGACAGGGACAGCGAGAGAGAGACAGAGACAGGGAGAGACAGAGACAAGGAGAGAGAGACAGACAGAGATGGAGCAAGAGACAGACAGACAGACAGACAGACAGACAGACAGACAGCGAGAGAGAGACAGAGACAGGAAGAGACAGACAGACAGAGATGGAGAAAGAGACAGACAGACAGACAGACAGAGCGAGACAGAGACAGGGAGAGAGAGACAGGGAGAGACAGACAGACAGACATAGAGGGAGCAAGAGAGAGAGAGGGAGAGACAGAGACAGGGAGAGACAGACAGAGATGGAGAAAGCGTGAGACAGACAGAGCGAAAGAGAGAGAGACAGACAGAGGAAGGGGGGCTGTTGCTCCAAGTCTCTGTCACAGTGACCCTGGCTGGGCAGTGCAGGGAGTGGTTAGCGGGTGAGATCCTCTAGCTGTCCATGGCAGCTTGTCTCTGTGGGAGGAGTCCTATATCCCACTACATCCCACCGTGGGTTGCAGATCAGCCAGTGAGCACTCCTGAAATAGTCCTCTTCTATTTAAGTACTAGTCACAACAAGTACAGTATTTAACTTTTAAACTGTAAAGATAGTACCATTACTTCCGGCAGGTAGCATCAAGTTGGGAAGAGGATTCCGGCTGCCTCCTCAGTGCAAAAATGGATACCGTGTAAAATACATTTTCATCGATTTACCACCAAATGTAAAAGCTACTTTTTGTTTTGCTAATTGTCTTGTGAAAAAAAAAACGTTTCAATTGAAGTAGCAATGTTTACAATGAAGTGGGAACCATTTTATTCAAATTCCAAACATTGTTATGTTTCACAGGAAACATTCATTTTTATACTGATATTGTAGTGACATCCTTACAAGGCATGATGTAATGACGATGAAGGAGGTTTTTTTTTTAAAGTTTATACCAGGCCATAGGTATGCATTTGACAATAAGACTAATGATAGCTATCTTTAATGACTATCTTGCATATGAACTGTGCCAAATTATAAAGCTGGGACCGAAGTCAAAATGCACCCTTTCTTTCCAGGATAAAAATGACTTCCTGTATTATGGAATGCAACTCAAAAAATAAATAAATAAATAAATAAATAAATATATATATATATATATATATATATATATATATATATACAGGCCCCCTTGCAGAACCCCTTCTGTGTCTGCAATTCTAAAATGGGCAAATGTGGATGCAACTATTGGATCCAGACTCGCCTATGTTATAAACTGAGCATAATAGCCATAGAGTCCCCATAAAGATTCTTTCTTGATGCTCCTGGTCTAGAGAGCCCAGTGTTTTTCTCGCACGGACTGAGTCTGTGTCCAGCTGGACAGATTTGCATGGACTTCTTGGAAGCAGGCTGCTTTTAGCTGGGACTAAGAATGTCCATGCACTAAGTAAATGAGACATGAATAGACCTGCTTCTACTGGTCTAATTCAATTACAATAGCTCTTGATTGAGCCATCCACAATAGCAACAAGCCAACAGTGTGAGAGATGAGCTGTTCGGCACACACATATATAAATATATATATTCACTATATCCAAAGGAATTGAATCGAGTGCAATCGAGTGCCTTTCTGACAAGACCAAGCTAGGGCTATGAGACTAGCTTGGTCTAGTCAGAAAGGCACGAACTGATGAAGCCTCTTGGATGAGAGGCGAAACGTCTTCACGTATATATACCAAGTCCAGTTGCACTCGATTCAATTCCTTTGGATAACCATGACCTGGATAAATGAGAACATTCACAGACATATTCAATATAATGTTCAACCACACTTTACTCCCACCACAAAACCAAAAAAAAAGACTTCTCATTGTAGTTGACTCAATAACTAGATGACCAACTGCAAAGGGAAGGTGTTTGTGATATGACATGCATCGTATTAGTACATAACATGACTCAAATCTGCCCCCGCTTGCCACACACACAGATGCCAGGGGGAAAAAAAGACATCTGCCATCTCTATGGGGGGAAAACCTGATGGAGTTCTATGGCAAAGCCACGTGCAGTGGAGCCACTGCACATGGACGCACACATGCACCATATGCACACCCAAAAGGGGATGATTTAACCCGTGGCCAGATTCTGACCTTAAAGCATATGATGACTTGAACGTCAGTTGTGTATTACACAAATATGAGAAGGGACAAAATCGGTGATGGCTTAAGGGTCTACGGTACAGCAGACTGTAACAAACAGTGTGTTGCAGAATACAAATTCTGTTTTCTTTAGCTGGATTTGATTTTGGTTTTTTTTACACAATTACAAAACTCATATGGTCCTCTATAAAGAGGATTACAATTACGAGCACTTTATTTTAAGCCTCATCGGAGATCTGTTTAAGTGCACAGGGCCAACCGCAGAATTACAATTTGGGATAGTGAGAAAAACACTGTGACCCAACATGGAGACATGAGAGATGGGTCACGTGTTCTGTTTAACTGCCGCAGGGTAAAAAACCCCTTTTTAACCTGACACAGCAAAAATTGTTGGCGATCTAGTGTAACGACTAACCCTGGATAGTCCCGTTAAGGGCAACGTTGGATGTTTGTTATTAACAGTTCTTTGACGATAGTATTATGCAGGTCTTTTTGTCTTGTTCATGTCAAACGACTCCCAGACCAAAGGTGAATGTTACTCAAGAGAGAATTAAGGTCAGAGCATTGTTATACCACTACACAACGCTACCACTGCAGAGTGCACACAGGCCAAAGGAGTTTAACACAAAAAAAGAGAGAGATGGTAGATGAGACAGGTTTAACATGACACATGCGTAACAAATAAATAAATAAATAACCCCAGCTCGGTTGTGACACACGGTAACTGCTCGGCTGAAACCACTACGAGTTCTTCTTGCTCGTATACTCCCGAAGCAAACCGTGTCATGGGTGTGACCTCGCCGTGGTAGACATTTCTTGAAATCATTTTTAAAAGATTAGGCCCGGGGTATAATCTGGATTAGGTGATATTTGCGTCACTAGCCTTTCGACAGGCTCTGTCCTGTTCTAATTCATTTTACTGCTGGCTCATATCGTCTTCACAATAGAGGCTGGGTCACTGCTGTAACTGAACTCGGGAGGACACCTGACTCGTCAGCCTCGCTGGGACACCGTCAGGTTATTAGAGCCAGTGAATCGGTGTTGGCCGTCCACACATAAGTCAGTCACGCCTCCGCATCTGCTGGGGCACATGGGACAAGTCTGCCCTCATGAACTCCTGCCAGAATATTTCCAGTCTAGCAGAAGCGTTGGGTTTAGGTTGATGGTGCAGTTATGTTGATGGTTAGCTATTGGTTAGGTTAAGGTTAGCTATCAGTTAAGGTTAAGGTTAGCTATCGGTTAAGGTTAGGTTGAGGTTAGGTTAAGATTACGTAAAGTTAGGTTAAGTTTAGGCAAATTCAGTGAATTTGGCAGAAAGCCCTGAAAGCCCTTAAGCTTTCTGGCAGAAATACCTGAGGGCAAACTTGTCCCGTTTGCTCCCCTGGAGGTTCGGAATCACTTCTCTGGGTCACTTAAATGTGACGCCATCTGAGAAGCGCAGCATGGCTGTCAAAAAAATCCATGTAATTAATTTAGCGACTATTACACTCCAAAGCCCCTCTCATTAGTGAAATTGGTATTTTCCCCCCTCCCTTCCTCAATCCCCCTGTTTGTGCACAATAAATATGGTGATTACAGATTACATTTGGCAAACATATCGATAAAACTGTCAAAACATTTGGTTGCACTAGCAATGTTGATGACTTGAAGTAAGACGCCTTTGCAGGAAAGAGATGGTGACATTAGGGGTTAAAATACAACATGGGGTCAAAGGTTACACCTCAGTCAGAAACGGATTGCTTGCTTTGCACATGCTCAGTTAGACTCGTTCCCTAACGAGAAAAATCAGGTCCACTTCTGAAGTTCATCGGAATGTATTCCAAAAAGTCTGTTTTGAGACAGGGAAGAAACTTTTTTTTTAATTGCCTGTATTTTTTTAATATTGTTTGGGTTTATAACAGACAGTAGTTTACAATACAAATTACTTTTCCAAATGCTCAGTGATCATCCTCCTGTAACACAGTAGATATTCTGAGCACTGACACAGTAAAATGACATAAAACAAAAAATGCATTCATCAAATCTATTACTTCAATTTTCTATATTTCACTATTTTTCAAAACTTTTTTTTTATGATCAAGGTCTATTCAACCCATCTCTACACCTGGGAGAGTCGATTGTTTTCATCCATTTTTTTTAAGAAATAATTTATCATTTTGAGATGTTTTCAGAGTTTTAGGTTTTTCAATGTTTAATTTTTTTCTCTTTTTCATCAGTGAAGCAGGTTTCAAAATGCTCAATCTTCTTAGACAATGGGAACCCCAGCAGGGGTGGTGGACTTCTGAGCAGCTTACTTGGCCTGGTGGGCCTGAAGCACAGCCATAGCCTCATCCACCTTGGAGCAGAAAGATTCTGGTGACTCCAGCATGTGGAGCAGCTCCAAGTTGTCAATCTACAGCAGCATACCAGTGATATTCCCTGCAAGCCTGGGGTGCATATTCTGGATCAGGGGGAACAGACGCTCACCCAGCATTTGCTTCTGTCCCCAAGGAGGTGCAGCAGCCAGCATGGAAGCAGTCAGGGGCTCCTGTCCTTGGACATGAACAGCAGGCTGCTGCATGGTGACCTGTGGCTGAGAGGTCATGTGCTGCTGGGGATTGCGTACACCAACGGCATACTTGTACTGGGGCATGGCCCGCACTGGGGCAGCAACAGCTGAGGCACCGGCAGGGTGCTGACTGAGGGCTTGAGTGGGCATACGCTGAGAGGTCATCATGCGTGGGACCTGGGTGGTGGTGGGTCGAATGGCGTTGAAGGTCCGGGGCCTGGGGGTGGATGGACGCATGGCATTGGGTCTCAGGGTGTGAGACCCCAGCATCTGGATGTGCTGGAGTCTCACACCCTGAGCAGCCCAACGGGGCTGGGGTGAAGCTGGGGCAGCTGGTTGGCTGAGTAGTATGCGGCATGGTTCTGAGCTTGAGGAATAGCAGCCATTAAATAGCCAGAAGGCGGGGCAGGCTGGTAGGAATTGTTCACAGGTTTGGGTATAGCTCGGACAGTGGCCATCCTCTGCATGTACCGGTTGGTGAAGTGGGCCTGACGTTCCTCCTTTTGCTGGGCTAAGGCCACATACAGTGGTTTGGTAGCAACCATGCGGCCATTCATCTCTGTCACAGCCCTGGTGGCCTCTTCAGGAGAGCAGAAGCAGACAAAGACAAAGCCTTGGCTGCGACCGCCCTCCATCCTTATCTTAGCACTTGTTATGGTCCCAAAGGGTGAAAACTCTTTGCAGAGATGCTCATCATCAAGTTTTTCACATACAAATTAACACCCTGGTATCTAGTCATGTGAGTCTGCTTCATTTGCTCAAATTCGCACTTGAATTCATTCTGGTGCTCTCCCTTCTTTTGAGCACGGCCCACATAAACCTGCCTGTCATTTAGCTCTTTGCCATTCATGTCATCAACAGCCTTTTGTGCATTCTCGTGTCTCTCAAAGCTGACAAAGCCAAATCCCTTGGATTTGCCACTGTCATCTGTCATGACACGTATACTGAGGGCAGGTCCATATTTCCCAAACGTCTCTTTCAGCTTCTCATCATCCATGTCCTCCCCAAAGTTCTTAATGTACACATTTGTGAACTCTCTGGCATGGGCACCAAGCTCAGCTTCTCTCTCTTTCCTGGACTTCAGGCGCCCAACAAACACTTTTCTGTCATTGAGTAACATGCCATTTACTTTCTCAATGGCACACTCAGCAGCCTCATGGGTCTCAAAAGTGCACAAATCCGCAGCCCCTTGAGCCATTTTCATCACAAACCACCTTGCAAGAAAGGATGTTTCCAAAAGCTGAGAAGGTGTCATACAGAGCCTTGTTGTCAATGGACTTGTCAAGGTTCTTGATGAAGATGCTGCCCACTCCACTCTTCCTCAGCGAGGGGTCACATTGAGCCCACATGATCCGAAGGGGCCTGCCTTGGATCACATCAAAGTTCATGGTGTCTAAAGCGCGCTCAGCATCAGCGGGCTGCTGGAAGTTGACATAGGCATAACCAAGGGACCAGCGGGTGATCATGTCCCTGCACACTAGGATGGAGAGGATGGGACCGACCTGACTGAATTTCTCGTAAATCACGGCCTCTGTAACATCTTGATGTAGATCTCCCACGTAGAGGGAGGCCATGGGGTAACTGGGCGTGCTAGGATTTATCCCTGACGACGTTTTCTAACTACACGACTAAAAAAAACATGACAACATAAAATATCTCTCCGCAATGGGACGATTATTCTCTCCAGTGGCCTGTTTCACCACCCCGACAAACTGAAATTAACTTTCACTTAGCAACGAAGGCTAGCAAGCTTAATTGCCCGATATCAGTTTGGCCTAACCGGAGATAGCACGTTTAAATTGTTATCGCCGTTTAATACGCAGCAAGTTGACAAGCCAAGTTGCGCGTATTACACAAATTCAATATTCTCGACTACGAATGCAATGACGGTCCCCTTCACATGGGACATACAGAGGTGAGCGGTTTATTAACAGGCCGAGGTTCATCACCCGGGCTTCCAACAATGATGCTAACCAGCTAGCTCCGCTAGCGTCTTTCAGGCTTCCCGCGTCCGCGCCGCGTTGTTACAGTTTCGCAAACCGAATCCTGCTTTTTCCTTTTTTCATATAAAAATATCTAATACAAATGCAGTGTAATTGAAAGTTGAAGGTAAAGATCAGTATGACACTGAGCGGGCCATCTTGGATTTTGATACTGATTAAAGTTTTAATTGGTTTGTTCTTGTGTTATAGGAATGAGGAGTGCCACTCTGTATATTGAAGAAAGCGTCTAACAAAGTGAGGTGAAGGCAAGTCACTTCCATCTGTGGCAAAATGTCATAGTATTTACAACATAACCCTATACAGATATGTGAGAAGGGGGGAGTTAACGAAAGGTTCTGACGGACTTCCAGAACTCCTCACATACATAAGTTTTAACTGGAGCTCGCCAACAAAAGAGCTACAGAAGAAGTATTTGCTTGATTTGTCTGACCTGTGTTATTGATTATTGACTTGTTTGACCTTGTGACAAAATGGGTTGCGAACAAACCCGTTTGTCCCATCATCAATCTTAATCATGTCCAGGTATTGGCTGTCCCGGCCACCGTGGTGCAGCCTAAACTCAGGTGCTGCTGATCAACTCCAAGGGAGTATTTCCAGGGGTGGGCAGTCTTATCCAGAAAGGGCCAGTGTGGGTGCAGGTTTTTGTTCCAACCAAGCAGTTACACACCTGATCCCACTAATCAACCAGTAGAATCTTTGCTAAGGAACTTGATTATGAGACACAGGTGTGTAATTGCTTATATGATTTATATGATTTTTTAAAAAATATATCACAATTTAACAGACATGTTCTGCTTTATTATAGGAAAACATGACTACTATAGTGAAATCAGTTACAAAGTAATTTAATGAAATGTAAGACGTGCTTCGTTTGACCCCCACGTTGACTTTATTTTATTTATCTATTTTGATTATCAGAAATCAGAATCTGTATAGTATGTTGCTTACAGGGAATGTGTCTTGGGGCTTCCTCACGTTACATGGAGCATAATTCAGAAAGAGAATAAGAATATATGTTATGGTTGTTAATACTTTTCGTTACTGTGTGATGATGACGATGATGATGATGATGAGTTGTTGTAGTTGTAGCAGCAGAAGCGGCTGTAGCAGTAAGACAACGGAGGGAAGTATCTAATAATTCTAAATTCTCTCCTTCTCACCAGAAGTATTTAGCGCTCTCTAGTGGATTAATCGTGTAAAAGCACCGCAAGGGGCACGAAATCTGTTTTAATATAAAAACAGAATTATTTGCCCTAAACTTGAAATAAAACCAACAAAGAAACTTTAAGTACAACAAGACACAAAACATTGTAGGGTTTTATTAGGCACATGGATCACTGCCCATGATGAGAAGATGTTTTGTTATTGTGTAAATTGAGTTTTCTATCAATGGGACACTTGAGGTAGTCAGGGTGCATTAAGAGCTTTACGGTAGTTGGGGTAGTTGCTGAGTTTCAACACAGGGTGTCGCTGGTGGCCTGCGTCAGAATTAAAAAGCCGGTAGCAAAGCAAAGTGGAGTAATTCATTGAGGAACGCGCATCAAGTTCAACACGATATCCTTTAATAGGATCTGATTGTAGACACATGACAACCTTTATTATAGCTATTATATATCTTCGTTTGATCACTACGATTCAGCCGCAGGCCTTCCAGGGACTTGTCTCCTGAAGTATGATGGGATGGGCCCCGCGACCTTGGAAAGAAGTAAGCGACTTGAAAAAAAAGAAAAAAGGATTGATTGATGGATTTCAACCATTTCATGAATACAGAAAGATATTATTTCATTGCTTTAACTTTGGGAGAAAACGTAGAAGTGCGGGAGTCGGCAAATCTGGAGTTAATTGCGTTTAACCAACTCGACCAATCCGAGGCAATTAAGATGTCAGCGCTGCCGAATGGCCGGTTTGGAGGAAGAACCGTTTAAAGTTAAAACCGTCCTGTGCACCACTTACAAAATTGGTCGCTCTGATTGGAGTATCTTACACGACATTTTGTTGATATCTTTTGAGTTAATCATTATTAATTAGAAAAGTTTGAAGCGCGCGCGCGGGGTCCTCTGTTTAAATGGTAAAAAAAAAGTTGCATTTTTAAAAATAATTTTCACTATTTTCTCTTCAGTCTTTGTGTATACACGCTAGTGAGAAAGTATAACAGGCTCTAGTTGTGGCGTCCAAAAGTCCAGAGTGGTAAGAGAGTGAACGTCTGTAGGAGGGTGTCTCCTCGCTCCACCGCTGGATCGGCGATGATGCGCACTCGCTCTCATTGGTTAAGGCGATTGCCATGTTTGGAAATTAGCATAAAGGACCCCGCTGTTGGGGGGGGGCACTCGGGGGGCGGTGATGCGTCACAGCCTTCGATGAAAAAGAAAAAAGAAAAAAGAGAGAGGACTAAAATATCGACAACCCTGCGAGTTAATGCCTCCCAATGGCAACAACAAAGCCATTCGCGGCGTCGGAGCCGAGGGCGGACGTGCCACAGGTGACTGGAGAAATGAAAAGTAGAACCAGACACTTCGCGTGTCTGAAGCGCTGCGAAGAAGGGACAAAATCGCGCCGGACCAACTCTGCGGCGGAAGATTAGCGGCCGAGACCCCTTGCGTGGTGCCAAGAAAGTGTAGCTGGTACGAGTTCGCCACGTCACCCCTCCAGATCATGAGACAACATCGGATGCGCCGAGGATGAACGGAGGACGAGTTGAGCCCGTCACCGATGAAGAAGGCAGGCCTCCCGTGAAAGCAGAGGTGGGAAAACTTCCGCTGCGCCTCTATCCGATGAAGACGGGAGCCGGCGCGTAAATGCGGAGCAAACGCGTTAAATCTGGCGTGCTGAGAGTCCGCTAAAGCAGAAAGGAGAGCGCAGCTGCAAGATCTGCATCGAAAGTAGTTGAACGCACACGATGGAAGCGGACGGGGGATCCTCCGGGCTGGCCAAATCGGCCGCTGTCAAACTGTCCGAGATGGGCCAAAGAACAAAACAGTTTGGCACCGCGATGAAGGATCCTCACCAGCAAAGACGCATCATGTTAGTGATAGTCTGTGTGGCTCTTTTGCTGGACAACATGCTCTACATGGTAATCGTGCCAATTATTCCAGATTACCTCGCTGATCTAGAGATTGAGCAGTCCGAGCACATTCACATAGCCATGCATCTTAATTCCTCCGTCAACAGCACAAGTCAAGATAAAAGCAACAAGGACAATTTAGATGTCCAAATAGGAGTACTTTTTGCGTCTAAGGCTATTTTGCAGCTTCTAGTCAACCCCCTGTCAGGGACTTTCATAGATCGCGTTGGATATGACATCCCTCTGTTAATTGGACTGACTGTTATGTTCGTGTCCACTTGCATATTTGCTTTTGCGGAGAACTACTCCACGCTTTTCGTGGCCAGAAGCTTGCAGGGTCTGGGATCGGCTTTCGCAGACACATCTGGGATCGCAATGATCGCCGACAAATACACCGAAGAGTCGGAGAGAAGCAAAGCGCTCGGCGTTGCACTGGCGTTCATCTCCTTCGGAAGTCTGGTGGCGCCTCCTTTCGGGGGGGTCCTGTACGAGTTTGCGGGCAAAAGGGTCCCGTTTCTTGTGCTCGCCTCGGTTTGCCTTGCGGATGGCGTGCTGCTGCTGACCGTGATCAAGCCGTTCTCCAACAGGACTAGAGAGAACATGCCAGTGGGCACCCCCATATACAGACTCATGATTGATCCGTACATAGCGGTGGTGGCAGGGGCACTGACAGTGTGCAACATCCCCTTGGCCTTTCTGGAGCCCACCATAGCCAACTGGATGGAGACCACCATGCACTCGTCAAAGTGGGAGATGGGGCTGACCTGGCTCCCAGCCTTCTTTCCACATGTCCTAGGTGTATACATAACAGTCAAACTAGCTGCTCAGCATCCAAATCTGCAGTGGTTCTACGGAGCTGTGGGTATGGTGATAATAGGAGCAAGCTCCTGCACTGTGCCAGCATGCAAAACATTCGGCCAGCTCATTGCCCCACTGTGTGGCATATGTTTTGGCATCGCCCTGGTAGACACAGCCCTGCTGCCTACGCTTGCCTTTTTGGTAGACGTGCGCCATGTCTCTGTGTACGGTAGTGTCTATGCTATAGCTGATATCTCCTATTCGGTTGCATATGCTATGGGTCCTATCGTGGCGGGTCAGATAGTGCACAACCTGGGCTTTGTGCAGCTTAATTTGGGTATGGGTCTCGTCAATGTGCTTTACGCACCTGCCCTGCTGCTGCTGCGCAACGTGTGCCAAATGAAACCGTCCCACTCAGAGCGAGATAACCTGCTGGAGGAAGCGCCACAAGGGCTGTATGACACCATCAGGATGGAGGAGCGGAAGGGTAAAAAGAAGGGCTATAGTTCGGCTGAAAATTGCCTGCCTGTGGACGAAAATGGGTTCGACCCCTTCAGAGGTCAGCGGTCACTTTCGGAGGAGTCGTCCGGCCCCGAGTACACTTAGTACACTCCCGTGCACCCACAACACGCCATTCCAGAGATAGGGTCACTTTAACTGTTGTGTAAGTAACCGATGTGCAATATGAAACCCCTAAGTCACCAAAATCACGACTTTGTGAGCCGTTTCCGACGTCTCTTTTCGTTCGACTGTACTTTGATTGTGTTGAGCAAGTCTTTATGTAGGTATGTGACGTTTGTCATGGACGTATACTTGGAGTTTTTTTGGTTTTTTTGTGGGAGCTCGATCAGCAAATGTTTAATTTTGTGTGCAAAATATTGTAAAAAATGTATAAATACATAAATGTATGTATGCGAGATTGTGTTGAAAATATTTAAAAAACGGGACCAACTAATCGACAGCACATTTTCCCCTAAAAACATATAGCCTATATTTTTTAGTCTTTGATGAAACTTCCTTTTTAACTGCGTCTACGAGAAGCCTAATTTTACGTCCAGAATTCCACGAGCTTTAGTTTTATAAACGGCTGTGCTTATTTCTCGTTTTGTTTTACAAGTGGTTTGAAATGACATGTATCATAATAAACGCATTTTGTACACACGTGTATATGCGCATTGTAAATTGTCAAAAAATATATACGTTGTTTGTGTGCGCACGCGCGTTAGTGCGCGCGCGCGTGTTACGTTGCAACACTTTCGTTGTGGAAACGCGGCCGAAACGAAGTCACAGCATCCTTCAACTGAACAAACGTGTATTCATTTTACCAGTTGTCGTTTTAATAAACATCTTGTGTTTGGAGCCGTTTGAGGGGGTTGTTGTCGTCATTTCAACTTTTAACACGTTTGAAAAAATGCGGATGGGCTTTGTATTCGTTAGTCCCCGTATGAAAACGACTTAAAATAATGACAAATGGGGGAAGGGGGGGACAAAAATGGTGTGGGTTTTTCTAATATGCATGCAAATACAAGCGAAAGGGGCAATATCGTCCAAGTTTGTCATTATTATCATTCTCTTCATAAAAAAAGACAATATCTACTCCGTTTCCAATTAAGCCTCTTCCTCTTCCTCACTCCCAATACAAACTAGGATGTTGTCTTGCATCTACACACACACAAATATTATATATGTATATAATCAAAAATAAAGGTTAGATTGAGAGATAGATCGGGGAGGTTGAGCGGACGCCAGTGCTGGGGAAGTAAAACTTGTACAAACTATAGTGAGGAGGTGCGTGACCCCCATCGTCAAATCAAATGGGATAACGCGTCGAGAAAGCGCAGACTCATCTCCACACTCAAAAGCCATAGACCGTCTGCACCCTTATGGCGTCTTAACCATCGGCCTTGGCACGAATATCCGAAGACGACGTTCATACGTTTTTTTTTTTAATTCTGAGGTGGGCAAGCTGTCAAATAATATGTTCCACGAATAGATTTCGATGGGAGGAGTTTCTTGCCTCAAGGGGAAGGTATAGAGAGAAACACCTTCAGCATCTTTTCTTATGTGGAGTCAAAGCTTAATGGTGAGCCGTGGATACGTGGGCGCATCCCTCCACCTTAACGGACTTACTGGGCACTGGACGATGGGACTTCACGGAGCGGACGTGGGGGGCCGTGTCATCTCTCACACCTCTTTGACTTCTTCTTGAGTGGTTCAGAGTACCCAGAGGTCAGGTAAGCAACAGTATTTTCTCCCCCGTAAGAAATGACGAGTTTTGTTAGATATATATATAAAAAAAACTTTTCTAGTCTAGATGATGCCTGCCGTGTATGGGTTTGGTGAGCGGTAGGAGCACCGCTCACAGGCTTCAGACGTACAGAAAATTGTGTGATTAGGTAGTAAAGGATGACTGTGCGTGACTGATTCCGCTCTCTGATACGATACTTTGTAACTGCACTGCCCGTGTCCCTTGTTTCCCTGCCACTGTTTTATCATGTCCCTTCTTCTTGAGACGTTACACTGTGTCTTTTGTATTTTGTTGAAGGCTGAAGTTAAAACCAGCCCTATCAAGGGTTTCCACGCTGTTCTTCTCTGAGTGAACTTACCGGGATAGGAAGATGCCCGTCTTGGGGAGAGAGACATCGAAAGGCCGCCGGGACAGCCAAGTATGACAGTGCCATTCATTGTTTTTCCCCTGTGAACTTATTTCACATCCACACTTAACAACAAATCTTTCTCATAAATTTAGCAATCAAGGGTTTCTGGCCGGGGGGGGGGGGGTCTGTATTTCAGTCTACGCCCAGAGGTAGTGGTTCCTGGGATATAGGCGGCAGCTTGCTTTAGGGGGAGGCACAGCGCGTATGCAGTGCGCCCCATTAACTCTCTGTGCCGCTGCCGCACGTCTCCCCCCCCTGTCCCCCCAATGGGCGCCTGCCCTCTACAACAGCGCTTCAGTAAAAGGAGGGTATGTATGGAAAAAGCACCGATACCGCACAGGTTATCTAGATTAGTCAAAAACGCAGCACGCAAGGAGGACATCAGCGCGCGCCACGCACGCACGCACACACACACGCGGAGGGTGCAGGAATTGAGGAGACAAATGCAGACGTGGTAGCAGGTGAAACAAAAGGTTTACTGGTAGGGGGAAACATGAGGAACACACGTGTTCAGATATGGGAACGTAGTGGTGACAGGTACCCCTCTGGGTGTATCTGATATCGCCGTGTTGATGTTCCTACGACATCATAATTAATGTTGCTCCTGGACCATCGTTGCAACTGACCAATCTCATTGTTGTGCTGTCGTGCCTTTACGACTCGGGGGGGGGGCGGTTGTGGGACTAGGTTGTGGTGGGTTACCTTAGGTTAAGGTTAGCAGGGGCGTCCTATAGGCCTGGACGTCCGAGGCTACAGCCCTGAAAGTCATTATGCATGTTCAATAATCCAGGTAAGAAAGACGAAGAACATTAAATTGGTTCATCTGGACACAAAACGTTTATTGAGAGAAACGTTTCAACGTCCGTCCATCCATCCATTATCCGAACCGCTTATCCAACTCTCGGGGTCGCGGGGATGCTGGAGCCTATCCCAGCAGTCATTGGGCGGCAGGCGGGGAGATACCCTGGACTGGCCGCCAGACCATCACACAGGGCAGACATACATATACACACATTCATATCTAAGAACAATTTAGTAATGCCGATTCACCTGACCCACATGTCTTTGGACTGTGGGAGGAAACCGGAGCCCCCGGAGGAAACCCACGCAGACACGGGGAGAACATGCTAACTCCACACAGAAGACGACCCGGAACGACCCCCAAGGTTGGACTATCCCGGGGCTCGAACCAAGGACCTTCTTGCTGTAAGGCGACCGCACTAACCACTGTGCCACCGTGCTGCCATGTTACGTTTCTCTCAATAAATCTTGTGTCCATATGAACTGAATCAGCTTTCTTTGATATAGCGCTGAATGTTTTATGTATAGCCCAAGATCTCTTTTTCTTTTTTCTTCTTTTCTTTTTTTACTGGGCCGGCCAGCGGGGCCAGCCCTACAAACGAGAATGTCCCTGGCTGACTGGCTACTGACCCCTTCTCAAGAAACCATCACTTAACTCATCTGAGGTCAAAAACTACAGATCGGTTTCCCTTCTACCCTTTCTATCCAAAATTCTCGAACGTGCTGTCTTTCACCAACTACCTCCACCAGAACAACCTCCTGGACCCCAACCAGTCTGGGTTCAAGGTGGGTCACTCGACAGAGATGGCCCTCCTTGCAGTGACAGAATCATTGCATTCTGCGAGAGCAAACCCTCTCTCCTCCGTCCTGATATTCCTGGACCTGACAGCTGCGTTCGACACAGCGAACCACCAGATTCTCCTCTCTACCCTCGAGGGGCTGGGTGTCACAGGCTCTGCACTCTCAATGTTTGCATCCTACCTGATGGGTCGCTCCTACGAGATGACATGGAGGGGATCTGTGTCCGAGCCTCGCAGACTGACTACAGGCGTTCCACAAGGTTCGGTTCTGGGTCCTCTCCTGTTCTCCCTATTCACGACATCCCTGGATTCTGTTATTCACTCGCATGACTTCTCTTGCCATTGTTATGGCGATGACACCCAGCTGATCTTATCCTTCCCTCCCTCTGACACACAAGCAGAGACACGCATTGCTGCATGCTTGACTGGCATCTCGGAGTGGATGGCGACACACCACCTGAAGCTCAATCTGGACAAGACAGAGCTGATGTACCTCCCGGGGAAAGGTTGCCTACACCGAGACCTGGCCATCACCATTGACAACACCGTGGTGATGCCAACTCGGACTGCGAGGAATCGGGTGTGATCCTGGACGACCAACTGTCATTTGCTGCAAACGTTGCATCGGTTGCTCGCTCCTGCAGATTTCTTCTCTATAACATCAGGAGGATTCGGCCATTCCTCACCGACGAGACGGCACAGGTGCTCATCCAGGCTCTGGTCATCTCCCGGCTGGACTACGGCAACTCCGTCTTTGCTTGCGCCCCGGCGTCGGCCATCAGACCTCTGGAGCTTGTTTGGAAAGCTGCAGCTCGTCTGGTGTTCAAACGCCCTAAGTTCTCCCACACAACTCCCCTTCTCATGTCCCTACACTGGCTCCCAGTAGCTGCTCGCATCCAGTTTTAGACTCTGGTGCTAGCCTACAGGGCAGTGAAAGGAACAGCTCCTTCCTATCTCCAGGCCATGGTCATGCCCTACACCCGCGCCCGACCACTTCGCTCTGTTGCCTTAGGACGCCTGGTTGCTCCATCGCTCAGAGGCCCCTACTGCCGATCGACCAGGTCACGGCTCTTTCTGTCCTGGCCCCACAGTGGTGGAATGAACTCCCCACTGATGTCACGACAGCGGAGTCGCTGCCCATCTTTCGGCACAGGTTGAAAACTCACATCTTCAAGAACGACTACCCTGTTACTTGCTCTTAGCACTTATTGTATTCATTCATTTAAAAAAAAATCTCTTTCTTGCGCTTTTACTTTAGCACTGGTTTTTCTCTTAGATGCTTGTTTAGAGAGAAGATGCACTTATGACCTCTGATGACTAGTATTTCTTCTGATTTCCTACGTTAAATGCACTTATTGTGGATAAAGGCGTCGGCTAAATGACTAATGTAATGTAATGTAATGACTGAGTGATCAGTTTGACACGATTGGGCTGCTGGATCAGGTGACCAACGACGGTTCCAGCTAGCGACGACCAATGACGTCATTTGGTCGGCCGACCAGCGACGTTGCTGATAAACACGGAAGTGTGAGTTTCCCTATTGGCCATGAATCAGCGCAGCGGTTCGCATGCTAACGAACGTAATATAATACTGTTCATGGATACTAAAGAAACGCCCATTGCAAAAAAGTCCAATCCAAAAACATCAGCGCTAATAGCCATATAGTGAAAATTATTGCCATCTAAAGTAAGCTGGTGGTAACTGAAGCGCATTTATAAGGGGTGTCACGTCCAGACTTTCCAGTGATCACGGCGGCAGTGATTGTAGCCGGGTGATTATTTCATATACAAATACATCCACGCCATTTAACTGTATAAATAATCAGGGTTTGAAAACTGCTGTCCAGTACAGCCGCTGTTGACGGAACTGATGTCAAAACAGACGCTTTTTAAATGCAGTTGTGCAAAAACAGCCGCTTAATAAATGTAATCGTGGTCCATCCGTATACTAGGTTTTAACTTATAGTCCAGAGGGTTAGCGCACATATTAGGGCGTACCGTTACGGAGCGGATAAAAGCACCAAATTTTGCATGAGGCTTCTCTAGGACCAACTAAAGGATTTTAGGGTAGGAGCCCCACAAAAATATTGAAAATACCCATACAGAACACAAAAGTTGTTCTTGTATTCAAAAAAATATTTTTTCTGAGTCATAAAGAGGACATTGATGATAAATTGTTATTTATTGCACACAAAAGAAGTTGAAACTGATTTTTAATGTCCCCTGATTATTAACCCCCCCCCTTAATGATGTGTAAAACGGAGTACAAAGACACCTGGTGCCTGTACATCTTCCATATAGCCCTGCACACAATAGGCAGAAATAAAAAAAGAGAGAAAATGCCCTGTTCATCATGGAGTGTTATCTCTTTAATTTTTGTTTTAGATTTTAGCATCAAGTTGTTCAAATGTACAAATACTGTGTCACTATACATTCAGACCACCAGATGGCGCTACACAAAATAAGCTCAACTGTCAAAATGAGTTTCCCTCCATAACTCATCACATATCAGCATTGTCTCAATGCAACACAGTCTCACACAGAGCTGCAACCAAACAAGTGAAATTCAGGTAAAAATCATAATAATAATCAATGAAAATGTGCTGTATGTTGCTCAATGAGCATATGGAAGTAAAGATGATTAGCTAAGCTATCTCCATTAAACAGCTAATGCTAGCAGAGGTCTGTTTTTTAGCTAGCAACTAGCTAGGGCTTGTCAAAAATGTTAGCTGGTGCAATCTGGAATAGTTGTTGTGTTGTTGTTGTTGTGTGGCCCAGAGTTGGCAAGATTGCTAAGGGAATTTGAAGATGGATATCTCAAAGAAGATAATGAAGAGAACTTCCAGCACCACGAGCAGGGTCTTGCAATGCAGAAGACCTTTCAGAGACAAGTCAAAAGTCTATCTGAAACCATGAAAAGAATGGGAAATCCTTTCTTGGATGATTTCAAAGATCTTGTGACTCTTGACAGCCAGAACTGCACAGATAAATCCGTCGTGAATACAGTACTCATCTTGGAAGAGACAGGAAAGAGACAATATCAGGAGTTTGTCAAGAAGGTGCTTGAAGAACGGACACGCTCCATCCATGATCCAATCAAGAGGAATGCCTTGGCACTCTTCAGGCAACCTCGACGCAAGACAATGGCGAAACATGGGAAAAAGATCAAAGTGCTTCAGAACAACGTGGCACTCTTTGGCCAGCTATATATAGCTATGCAAAGCCGTGAGAGTAACTTGGATGAATTCTTCACACATGAGGTACAGTCCTTCCCTCTCAGCCTTTGGGAAACTTCATCTGACCGGCACCAAATCTGACCTGCTGCGATGTCTTGAGCACCCAGGGCAACCAGAGCCACCCCCAACCTATGACTGCAAAGTCCTTGATGGAGCAGTCATTGTCCACTGCCTGCCCACTGTGAGAGTGACCACAGTTGATACCTATGCAGATGAGGTTTTCATCCCTTACTTACAGAAGCAGCTACATAATACCAAGCGGCTGGATGTTGTATGGGACGCATACATCCCAGACAGTTTGAAGGAGTCCACCCGCGAAAAGAGAGGACAAGGTGTTCGCAGAAAAGTGTCAGGCCCGACAAAGCTGCCCGGAAATTTGATGGATTTTCTCCGTGATCCAAGCAATAAGGAGCTGTTTGACTTTTTGACATCCAAGATTGAACTGTTCAGCTGGCCACAAACCAAAGCTTTGCATGTCACATCAGGGCAAGCTGTGTCGTCTTTTGGTTCCAGTAGCACAATGAACTCTTGCAATCATGAGGAGGCTGACACTAGGATTGTGGTCCATGTACAACATGCGCTGGAGCATGGAGCAAAAATTGTCCTTGTGCGCACTGTGGACACTGATGTCATCGTCATCCTTGCAGGCTTGTTTCATGATTTACTGGTAATTCAACCCCTGACTGACTTCTGGGTGGCTTTTGGGATGGGCAAAAAGTACAGATTTTACCACATCAACAGCATGTGCAAAAGCCTGGGGGAACCTAAATCCAGAGCTCTGCCTATGTTTCATGCGTATTCCGGCTGTGACACTACATCTGCCTTCAATGGAAAAGGTAAAAAGTCAGCTTGGCGGGCCTGGCAAGCCTATGATGCTGCCACAGAAACATTCATCGACCTGGCAAAGCATCCCTTCCAGCAACTAAACGTAGATAGCCAGCAGTTCAGTGAGCTTGAAAGATTGACTGTCATCCTGTATGACAAATCCAGTCCTTCGAACTCAATTAACCAAAGAAGAAAAGAACTCTTCTGTGAAGAAAATAGAACAATGGAGAAACTACCTCCTACCCAGAATGCACTCCTCCAGCACGTGAAACGGGCAGTCTACCAAGCAGGCATCTGGACCACCAGTACACAAAACCCACCAAGCCATTCTTTCTCCAGAGAGCTACGGATGGACCAAGGAATCGGGATCATAGGTGCCAGTCTGGCTAACAATTCCTGAGGTCTCCAGAGCTTGCAGAGAGCTCATCAGATGCTCATGTAAAGGGGATTGTAGCTCTTGCAAATGCAGCACTGGAAATTTGGACTGCTCACCTCTTTGCAAATGCAACTGTAACAGATAGACACAATAAACAGTAACTCACTTCTTCTACCCCATGTTTTCACATTAAGATGCATGTTCATTTGTATTCATCATTGCATTAAATGTGTTGTTGATAATACTTAATGTTTGGGGACTTTATTTCTGTAAAAATTGCCAACTTTATCACATTTGGAAGTGATTTGATGATTTTATGATGCATATTGTCTGAAAAATACTAGGCAGATTTTCAGATACTTCATTGACATTGACAGTGTTGCAATTTGATATTTTAAATCGAGATTTTTCAGGGGCTCCTACCCTAAAATCCAATAACTGACTCTAAGGAACCATCCTACCAAAAATGGCGCTTTTATCCGCTCCGTAACGATCATTTCACTAAGCCACCGGATTATTAGTCTAGCCTAGTTTTACAAAATAAGAATAGTAATAAAAAAAAATAGCCCCGGATCTATTCATCTGTCACGCTGATCATGCATTAAAGCCCTGGAAAATAGTATATTGTTGATCAAAAATGCAAGTACGTTTTGGGTCCCCTGTGCGTCATTAGCAGATCTACTTCACACTACTTGGCACGCGCGCATTTTGTGAGAGCTCGCGAGATACCGTGGATTTTTTTTTTTACCCTGTACACTGTAAACCCGAACAAGTTCCCAGAACTCAAAAAATTTGACGTAATCAGTTGCCTTATTTTTTTTTAAGTTTATAAACTTAAAAGTCAAATGTTTCCAGAACTTAAAAGTTTAGATTACAGGGACTTATACATTTTGATCAATGTTAAATTAAAGTGATCATAAAGTTAACTCAAATATGTGTAGTTACTCTGACTTAAACATCTTCAGTTAAAGCAAATCAAATATTTGCAGTTACTATGGCTTGAACTGTTTCAGTCAGTGCTACTAGAATATAGCAGTTTCTATAGCGTTAACATTTTCAGTTAATGCAACTCAAATATTTGCAGTTAGTCTGGCTTTAACATTTTCAGTTAATGCAACTCAAATATTTGTAGTTACTATGACAAACTAAGTTCCCAGAACTCAAAAAATTTGTGGCAACTGATTACGTCAAAATTTCTGAGTTCTGGAAACTCATTCATATAAAAAAAAAGGCACGCCACATTATTTTGTAAACCAAGCTTATTTATTAAGCATACGTTTTTAAAAAAAATAACATTCATAATAACGGATTGGCAATTTCAACATCTATGGGGGTCTGTCACATTTTACTATAATCTATAAAACTGGATGTTAAACTAAAATTTGGTGACTGCCGGGTCCAGTGCTAAGTAGGCGGGACTGCTGTGCTCTATTGGACTCATTTTCAAGGAAGTAAGAGCCATCTGAGCATGACACATACTGACCAGATGCAGTATTTCGTTCAGTAATAAAAAAATAAAATCAAAATAATAAAGTTGAATAACTGGAGACATGTATAGCCTGCATCTTCATAAATAAGGAAGACATTCATTTTCTTAGAAGATCAGTGTCACACTTATCTTCCCCACACTGGATGCAGCATTTATCGGCAAGATTAGTCTGATTGGACTAAGCTCTTTCAGCTGCTACAATGTAAGTTTTTATAATGCCCAATTAAAAAAAAGTCTCAGTATGTTTTTACATCATCATGTCATTCTTTAGAGTCTGCAGCCTTGGCGACAGTTTACCATCTTGTAGACCAAGTAAAATCTTCTGAATAAATTCAAAAGTGTTTGTCAGTCCTTTGGGATAACTGAGGTGCAAAGCATAAATCAAACCAAACATTCCTACAAAGGCGTCACCAAACCTCGGAAGGCTCATCACAGTCTCACTTTCAATGACGACTGATACTTTGTCAGTCTGGTAGTGAACGGGACTTGTCTCACTGTCCGTGATGACCGAAAGGAGAGCCACTGGAACATCGCCAATCTCTGGCCCATCAGGCTCGTCCTAAATGAAAGAGAGAGACAATCGACAACTGTTACGACTCCACCTTCACACACGGTCCCCTCCCCCTCTGTGCCTGCCCCTGCCTCGCACGCCCCCAGCACCTCCGCTCACTCCCAACGAGCTTTCCACCGTCAACAAGCCACAGGTGCAACGAGTTGAGCTGAGAGATAAATGAGCTACACAGCTGGCTACTGCACACCTGTATTCACCTTCTCATCAACCCTCATCTTCCTACAAGAACCCGGTTCCTCCAGTCACTCATCGCCAGATCTTTCCAAGATATACCTGGCAAGTATCGTAGTGTAGTCCGTGTGTGTTTGTGCCTCAACATTTTTATTGCGTTGTCGCAGACCCCCGACCAGGAGTGCAGGGAGCCGGCTTGCCTGCCTCTCACTCAACCCACCTGGACACGCCCTGCCGGCCCATTTCCCCAAAACAGCAATAAACACCCTACGGGGCATTCAACCTTTTTCTGCCTCCCTGTGTTGTGCGCTTGAGCCCTGAAGTTACCCAGTCTTAACACAAACCATCGTGCTCCAAATCACACAAACTATGGATACACTAAACAAAGTAACATTCTAAAACATGGTAGGACTTTGATAACTGTTCACTTAATTTACAGTGATAATGTTAATTATCAAAGGAGACACTGTGCGCGCACAGGTTCTGAGAAATCCAGAGGCGCCCTCATGTAGAAAGACGGGAAGGGCATGGAGGACAGTGGTACGCCTGGTATGGATGTCGTGCATTTCCTATTGAGATCAAACAAAAAACAGAAGTGCATAAACTCAAAAGTTTACTAAGGCTGATTTGGAAAAGCCCAATCAGAATATATGCACAAATAATCCTATTCACGTCTTTAATACAATCAGACAAATACTAAAACAAAGTAAACCAATTGTTAAATAGACTACGTGCATATCTGTAGTCTTCAGCTCCAGTACTTCCTGGAGGAAGCCCACACATTGGTTTCCTGTCTAATACTATTGGATGAAGTGATTCATTTCAGGTGTGCAGCACAACTGATTAATCACTTCATCCAACAGAGCACAGCAGTCCCGCCTACTTTGGTGACATAGCACTGGACCCGGCAGTCACCAAATTTTAGTTTAACATCCAATTTTATAGATTATAGTAAAATGTGACAAACCCCATATTAGATTTTTGTGTTAACTCTGTCTAAACAAAGAAAATAATGTTTTCGGCTCATAAACAGCCTTTTTTCTGACTACCGGGTCCCGTTGTACGTCACCAAAGTAGGCGGGACTGCGGAGCTCTAGTGTTTCACAGGAAACCAATGTGTAAGCTTCCTCCAGGAAGTACTGGAACTGGACTAGTCATGCACTTAGTCTATTGAAAATCTCATTTAAATAATTCAGCCTTTCCAAATGCAAGATTATCTATTCACCTGTTCGTCGTGGACTTGAAAAATCCCAGCAAGAGCCTCTGAGGTCTTCCCCGTTTTGGACGCCTTCTGTCTGAATAATGTCATAAGTCGAGGAAGATGTCGGTCAAGCTCTGCGTAGAATGTGTTGGGGAGGTTCTGGTTGGTGATCCTTTGGAACTCCGCATACGCCTACATTTCAAAACGGATGAATAACAACTACAACTTTCACTTCAAATCACGCAAAATGTTCCATATTGTAGCGGCTATAGGAAGAGCCGCACGGACACGCAGAGACTTATGGGACTATTGTGTGCGTGCTTCGTCTTTCGCCAGTTAGAGGCGCCATTGTCTAAGCAGGAAGTTAGTGCAGTGTTGGCGTGGTTATCGGCGAGTTGTGTAGCTTCTAAACTCATCGATAACCACGCCAATACTGCACAACTTCCTGCTTTGACAACGGCACCTCCAACTGGCGCGAGACAAACACAACAGTCTCATAGGTCTGTCTCCATGCGCACACATCTTATGCGGCTCTTCCTTCAGCTGCTACAATATTATGTACGTTTTTATAATGCAAGTTTTGTAATGTTGAGTTCTTCAATAAAAACAAATAGAACTAGTCTCAGTATACCAACACCGCCACCTAGTGGTCGGGGGTGCATTAAGAAAATATCACATCCTCCTTTTTCTGAGGTTAATAAAAGAATAACTAATACTAAAGGTCTGTCACTTTCACCATCATTGCTAGCTGTATAGTATGTAATGCTGATCGGTATTTAGGTGGCACATTTGCAAGAACCCAATATACAGCTGTAAATTTGTGAATCTTGCGTGACGTGCCAAGCGGATTGGCAATTTCAAGATCGATGTATAGCTGAAGCGGTAGGATGGGGTCCCCTGAAGACAGCAACTCATTTTCAAGGAAGTAAGAGCCATCTGAGCATGACACATACTGACCAGATGCAGTATTTGGTTCAGTAATCTTGTTAAGGATGTCTGTGTTTTTAAACAACTCTTGAATCATTGGAAGAATGGGAAAATACATGCTGGTGTGTCCAGGTTGTTCCAACTGATACTCCACTGGCATCACACATGGATAGTTGCGCTCAATAAAGGTTTTTCTGCGCTTGGATGAAGACAACTCTGCACCTTTCGAGGTGGATGTAGATAGAATATTGGAGTCCATGACAGCGCCAACAACTTCATTCAGTTTAGACTCTGCAATATTGTGACCATTTCTCAGCAATATGTCATTAACTGCCTCCTTGATCAATGGCTGAGATAAAGTGAAGATCTCATTCAAGTGGTCTACTATTTCTTGAATAGCTGTGTTTGAGATATGTAGGATAGCCTGCATCTTCAGAAATAAGGAAGACACATTCATTTTAAGTTGATTTCTTAGAAGATCAGTGTCACACTTATCATCTTCCCCCACTTCTGTGCTCTGGTTTGGGGATTCGCCGTGCAAATCACAAGTGACATCAGAAGTACTTGCTTGGTGATTCTGGGGGTCCTCAATGACAAGGCCAGGTTGAACGTCTGATGCAAGACTTGCTTGGTGTTCTCTACTTTTATGGGTATTGAATGAAGAGTACACATTTGTGCTATAGCTACAATCCTTATAAGGGCACGCCACTGTCTCATGATTTATATGCTTTCTGAGATGGCTGAAGAGAATGGATTCAAAAAAGGTTGTTGAAATGTGTATAAGGAGCATTTAAATAACTGAGGCTGACTCAGACTCTGCTCAGCACAACTGCTAAGTTGTATAGTATGATATCTTGACAAATGTGTACGCAGCGCATCAAGTGTCTGAAATGTACACATGCAATCTGTATAGAGGCATGGCAGAGGGCTAACTCTGGAGAAGTGGCTGTGCTGCAGTCTAGTGTCCAAATAACTCCGCTCTTGAAGTAAAAGAAGAGGAGCACATTTTACAATGCCAGGCCATATTGGAAGCATCAAGGAGTCCACGCTCACCCAGGCGCACAGGTTCTTGACGGCCTTAGGGTTGGGGCAGGGCTGAAGGCTGGCGCACTGCTGTCGAAGCCTGGTGATGAAGGCAGCACACGCAGAGGGAGGGAGAAGAGTTAGACAAGAAACCACAGAGACAGGTAAATTAACTGACTCTGCACGGTATATTCAGACACACGACACGCAATCAAGGGCGGGGCTCACCTCTTGACGTCTGTGGCGACGGGTGGCGGGCACAAGGCAGGCGGAGGGCTTTGAGCAGCGAGTCCACACGCACCCAGGTGCACTTCTTGGAGAGCTTGGTTAGGGCAGGGCTGAAGGCCGGCGCACTCAGATATTTACAGTTACTATTGCTTGAACAGTTTCAGTCAATGCTACTCAAATACTTGCAGTTAGCCTACTATGGCTTTAACATTTTCAGTTAATGCAAATCAGATATTTGCAGTTACTATGGCTTGAACAGTTTCAGTCAATGCTACTCAAATATTAGCAGCCAGCTATTATAGCTTTGACATTTTCAGTTACTGCAACTTAAATATCTGCAGTTACTCTGGCTTTAACATTTTCAGTTAAATATTTGCAGGTGCTACAACTTCAACATTTTCAGTCAATGGTACTCTAATAGTAACTGTTACTATGGCTTTAACAGTTTCAGTTAATGCAAATCAGATATTTGCAGTTACTATGGCTTAAGTTAAATATTCACATAATACACATCGACATGCACTGGGGTCTAGCCATTAGCTGTAGCTAAGTTAGTCTGCAAGCAAACAATGTGTACCAAGTCAGCTAGCTGGCTAGTTACCCGACGTTAACGTTTGATCCCTCTTCTTGTCATAAAGTTAGTTAGCTAGCAGCTAACGATAGACTAGAACGAGCACAACTTGTCGGCTAGCGCAATGCAGCTAATAATAGCTACCCAACATTAGCACTAACGTTACAGCTAACGTTAGTTAGACCCTCAGAAGACGCTTATTTTTCAGTTAAATAGCTAGATGTAGCTAACGTTACTACCTGCAGTGTTAACGAACGAGGTTACGGTACCTCCGAGGTATAGCTAGCTGTCTTGTCTGCTAGCAATAATCGACGGTACCAAGCTAGCGCAAACTTGGCAGACGGTCAGCTAAGTTAGCTAATGCTGCTAAATTACACTTTTCAGAAGAACGTTGTAGACTTACCAGATGTTGCTCTTTCTGGTGAACACTAAAGACTCACGAACATGCTTTGTGGTGATTGCAGAATGGAAGCAGGTGCTTTGTTCGAGCAGGCGCGGGAAACGCTATACCTGCTTCTGATTGGCCAGTCCTCACCGTCTACTCTCCGATTGGCTATAGGCGCTGCTGCGCTGTTGTCATGCCACGTGATTAGTTAGGCCTAGTCATTTTAAGTTTGGCGTAAGTAATACGTTTAAGTGTTGCTTAATTAATGCAAAAAAAAATCAAGTCAATTAAAAATTATGAGTTTAAGTTACTTAAAAAGGAAGAAAATGGAAGAACATGTCACACAAACTTGAAATTTTTAAGTTTGTAGAACTCTGTGAAAACATTGAGTATACCCTACTTAATCTATTAAATTACTTTGAGCATTAGGGTTTACAGTGTATGTAACTCCAGTTCTACGAGTATCTGCATATGCATAGCCATCTGATGGGCTTTGCTATTGGTTTAGCCCTTCGAGGCTCTGCCTCGACACCTGAGACTGATCTTTTCTCTCACCACCCAATCAAGTGGTAGGAGCCACACAGTGCCCCCACCACCTATAAAACCCCAGTGTCTCTGCAGCTTGTCTCCCTGTGAACTCAGCACCTAAGAATGGGGCCAGCTGGGCTAGAGCTTAGAGGGCTACACATGTACTCATAGATCTGGAGTTACATCCAGGGTAGCTACTATTTCTATGTCGTACGTGCTCCGCCCTCTGACGGCCTTTGTTATTGGGTCACACCTAACGCAAAGGCCAGTAGGGATGAATTTACTCACAGCTAGGCCCAACTGACACTAGTCAGACACCAGCCAACATAATACCTCACACAGCAGCAGTCCAGCAGTTGAGTACTGCCCCCTCTGAGGGTCTTGTACTATACTGCACCACAACAGCAGTCCAACGGTCAAGTATTGGCCCACCTCAGGGTCTCGTACTGTACTGCAACAACCCACACACGCATGACACAGCTGACTTGTCAGTCGATTGAAGATGGGACCTCCCTTGACCTTGCACCGAGCACCAGATGGGGTACCAAGCCAGCAGTCATATCCCCAAGATATGACTGCACGAAGGTCAAAGTGGAAGACCAGAAAGCCACCAAGCAGTTGTCTTTCACTGACACTCCCCAGAAAAGTGCCCTAGAGGATTCAGTGCCCCTCACAGAATGGGCCCTGAGCCCCACAGCGGCTGGGTGGCCAATAGCATCATAACTCTTGTGGCCTGCATCACAAATCCAGTGTGTGAGCCGTTGTGCCAACAGAGGAGCCCCCTGAGCCTGACCGCCGTGGCACACAAATAGCTGGTTTCCTGATTATCGCTGTGCTCTCCACATAACAACATAGTGCCCTCACCAGTCACAGGGTTACAGGGTTTGGAGGGGCTCCATCTCCTTGTCAATTGATTGACTGATAGATTGATTTATTGGTTGGTTTATTGGTTGACTGATTGATTGAGTTTATTAGACAATAAAACAATAAATACAGGATACAATCCTCCATGTACAATTTTCAGAAACTGTCAAGGATAACACAAGAAAGCTAGTATGCTTATTTCTATTGTGGACCTTGATGGAAGAGGGATACAAGGATAGTCGTCAGCAAATGACAAACTTGACAGCTCATACATTCAAAAACACTACACCCTACAAAACAGAGACACTTAATACAACACAAGGGAAAATTACATCAGGCAATAAATACTCAAAATGGGTGGTTCCTGCCACACACATCTTAACAGTATATGAGATAATACTTTAATCTATTCTGTTTCTACACCACATTTTTATAGCAGTTTTGAACCTGCCCACACCGTCAATTTCCGTCATGGCTTTGGAAAGCTTATTCCAAAGCACGGTGGCCCAGTGGTTAGCACTGTTGCCTCACAGGAAGAAGGTCATGGGTTCGAACCACAGGCTGTCCCGGGTCCTTTCTGTGTGGAGTTTGCATGTTCTACCCGTGTCTGCGTGGGTTTCCTCCGGGTGCTCTGGTTTCCTCCCACCATCAAAAAGACATGCATGTTAGGGTTAATACACCTGCCCTGTGCCCCTGACCAAGACAGTGGAAAGAAGAACTGGAGTTGGCCCCCGGGTGCTGTAGCTGCCCACCACTCTTAAGCAATAGGATGGGTTAAATGCAGAGAACAAATTCGTTGTAACAATACAATTCGTTGTAATAATACACTGACAAAATAAAGCGGCTTCTTCTTCTTCTTTCTTCCAAACAGCTGCTGAGTATAAAAATGTTGCCTTGCCAGCAAGTGTTTTACATCTATAGGATAGATACATGGTCGGCCATGCTCCGGCAATATAGTAAGATATTTGGGCACATCCCCCTGAACAATCATCAGTACTGTACCCAATCTAATCTGGTCCACCCTGTCCTGTACCCTAAGACAATTTATTTTCTCAAAATGAGAGGAAACCAAGTGAGTGTCCACTGGTAGCCTCAAAACAATTCTGACAAGTTTGTTCTGTGACACCTAAAGTTGACTTTTGATTATCTTTGGAATACCATCATACCAAGTGCAACAGGCGTAGTCAAAGTGACACTGAATTAAAGCACCAGCCAGTATTTCCAAGGCTCCAAAGTTGGCGTGAGGAGGAGGAAAGAACACTCTCAGATGGATAACTCTCGACCTGAATGAGGAGGTGATGACCTTCGGATGGATGGACGGGGTGGGGCGCAATTCCACTGGCTCCTTGTCGTCACTGACAGACATGCAGGAGGGATGTACCGACAAGGCACACAGATCTCCCACCCTCTTGGCTGCAGTAAGAGCCAAGAGAATAGCTGCCTTGATAGATAACAACTCCAAGCCCACCTGGCCAAGTGGCTCAAACGGTGAGCCAGCCAACCCATCCAGAAGCGTCTGCAGATCCCATTGAGGAACAAGGCGTCGAGTAGGGGGCCTCAGCCTACAAACCCCCGTCAGGAAGTGCTTGACCAAGGGGTGGTTACTGATTGTGAAGCAACCAAACCCTTCATGGCTTGCTGTCATCGCTGCTGCAAACACCCCCAAGGTGGAAGCAGTGTGGTCACCATCAAACAGGTCCTGTAAGAACTGCAGAACATCCTGCAAAGGGCAGGAATTAGGATTGAGGTCCCTGGCCTCACACAAGATTGCAAAGACCCACCAGGGTGTAGAATAAGCCCTGGACGTGGAAGCGACACGCACATTCTGAACAGTTGTGACCACTGCCTCAGGGAGGCCCATGTCGCTCAACCTCATCCTCACAACTTCTGAACCATAAGGTGCTGTCTCAGAACTGGACGCGAGAGGATTGCACCCTCAGCCTGTTTCAGGGCCATTAGCAGGTCTAGGACTGGCCACAGACCTGCCACCATCAGCGGAACCAGATCCGGAAACCACCTTGCACCTAGGTTATCTGGCGCCACAACTATCCCCAACAGATATTGTGTCCAAATCCTGTGTAGCAACTGCATCATCAGCTGCAGGGGCAGAAAAGTGTACAGCAGTCTTGGAGGCCACACTTGGTGAGCTAACACGTCTCCCCCCCAACGGGTGGGTGTCGATCACTCTCAGAGAAAACCACAGGGGGCACTTGGCATTCTATCTGCTTGCAAACAGGTCGGCCACCGGTCGCCCGAACTGATGCCAGATCTGGTCGGCTATGTCCGAGAGACCCCGGAACATGGCAGGCTTTCGATGAGCGGAGATGGCGATCTGCCCACATCATGATGGAGACTGTCATCCTGTACAGGGCAGGGGATCTGATGCCCCCTTGTCTGTTCGAGTACGCCACCACTGTGGTGAGTCTGACCTCACCATAATGTGCTTTCCTCTCAGTTGAGGAGTAAAGTGGTGAAGCACTTTCTGAACTGCTGTGAGCTCCAGAGGGTTGATGTGATGTGGAGCAGCAGACCACGTGCCCCCCATGCTTGCCTGGCCAAAGGTCAGCCGCAACAGTGCTACGACACGCTCCTTTGACAGGTGCACCATCATAGCGTGGGAGTCCAAAAACAGACCAAGGTAGAGCCTCCGCCGGCTCAGCTGAAGGGTAGTCTTTGTGGGGTTGATAGTGAAGCCCAACTGCATAATGTGATGAATGACCAGGGTTGTATGGGCGTCTGTTTACTGGCATGACGAGGCAAGTATCAGCCAGCCATTGATATAAGTTAAAATTCTCACCCCTTTCAGCCTGAGCGGCTCCAGCACCATTTCCACACATTTGGAGAACGTGTGGGGAGCCAGGGTGTAACTGAATGGGAGACGGGTGTATCGATAGATCTGTCATCCCACCACAAAACTCAGGAACTTCCTGTGACATGGCAGAATGGGGATGTGGAAATACACATTGGTCAGATCTATGGAAGTCATCCAGTCACCTGGCCAGATGCACTCCAACAGCAGCTTGACTGTCAGCATATGAAACGGTCTCACACCCACATCCGCCTTCCCTCTCGCAGACACGGCCAATTGTGTCTGTAGGGATGCCCGATCAAATTAAGTGCCCTTTAGGGTCTGCTTCCAGTCGACAAAACATGATAAAATGCCCTCTAGGGTGCCCTTCCAGTGGACAAAACATGGTAAAGTGCCCTCTAGGGTGCCCTTTCAGTGGAGAAAATGGGAAGAAGTGACCTCTAGGGTGCCCTTCCAGTGGACAAAACGTGGTAAAGTGCTCTCTATGGTGCCCTTCCAGTGGAGAAAAAAATATCCAGTACATTAATGGATGCCCTTCCAGTGGAAAAGAAAAGCAATACAGTGCCATATAGGCTGCCCTATATGCTGGAAAATTAGTTGGCTTCCACATGCACCTCTGCACGCTGGTGCCCCACTGCATACAGCTGGTGCCCTTTTTGTTTTTTACACCCCTGCCCCTCAAACAGCCTTTGTCCACCACTGATTACAGACATGTAATGCTATGTGGTATGGTCTAGTTCTTGATATTTGTAAGTAATTACAATGGGATGAGATGACCAATGATCTTTAATTGTGGTCTGAGAAACATATTTACATGGCATGTTGTTTGTGTTTACTGTCGAGTGTTACATCGTCAAATATCTTGGAGCAAACTTTTCAGCTAAAACATCTACAACTCAGTTGAATTTAATTTATTTCAACTTTCTTGTCAGTAGACATAGCCAGAGCATACGCGTAATGAAACATGGACCAGACTTGACATCACCAGAAACACAGCCAAAAAAAAAAGGGGGGGGCACACTTTGGAACATCGCAATATAAAAAAGATGGCATAAAACAAGAATAACGTAGTGTCCAGGTAGCGTGGCGGTCTATTCCATTGCCTACCAACACGGGGATCGCTGGTTCAAATCCCCATGTTATCTCCGGCTTGGTCGGGTGTCCCTACAGACACAACTGGCCATGTCTGTGGGTGGGAAGCTGAATGTGGGTATTTGTCCTGGTAGCTGCACTAGCGCCTCCTCTGGTCGGTCAGAGCACCTGTTTGGGGGGGGGTTGAACTGGGGGGCTAGCGTGATCCTCCCATGTGTTATGTCCCTCTGGCGAAACTCCTCACTGTCAGGTGAAAAGAAGCGGCTGGTGACTCCACATGTATCAGAGGAGACATGTGGTAGTCTGTGGTAGCCTTATCGGGTAGAGTGGGGTAATTGGACGGATACAAATGGGGAGGAAAAGCGGGGGAAAAAAAACAAAAACAACAACAAGAATAAGGTATTAAACAAGAATAAGACATAAAATAAGACAAAAATAAGAACAAGGCATAAATAAGAGTGAGGCATAAAACAAAAATAAGACAAAATAAGAATGAGGCATAACATAAGGATTGAAAATGATCGTATGAACTATGATGAAATGGGGTTGTATATATTTAAGGTGGAGGGATGTGCAATGTCCTGCTTAGAGGAGCAATGTAAACAGTCTGATGTATATCAAAAGGCAGTATTGCAAAAGAGTCACAAAAAGTGCGATGAGCGGTGGCCAGGTTCAGCTGGGTGACAGCCTGTGGGAAGAAACTCTTTTTGAGCCTTGTGGTTCAGGCTCAGAGACTCCTGTAGCACCTCCCAGAAGGCAGGGAGGATGGTCCATGGTTGGGTTGGGTAGGGTCTCTGCTGATTCACAGATCTCTGCACAGACAGTGTTTGTTGTAGATGTCCTCTATGGCCGGGAGCTGGGTAGCGGTGATGTGCTGGGTAGTCTTGACCACCCACTGCAGGGCTTTCCAGTCTGATATTGTACAGTTGCAATACCACACTGAGATGCATTTTGTGAGGATGCTCTCAGTAGTGCTGCGATAAAGGTTCACAGGGATCTTGCGTGACAGGTGGGCCCTCCTCAGCCTTCTCAGGAAGTAGAGAAGTTATTGAGCCTTTTTGACCAGGGAGCGGTTGTTAATTGTCCAGGTGAGATCCTCAGAGATGGGGACTCCCAGGAATTAAAACTGGAGACATGCTCCACCTTGGCCCCATTGATGTAAATGGGGGAGAGTCTGCAACTTTTGGTCTTCCTGAAGTCCGTGATCAGTTCTTTGGTCTTCTGGACATTGAGGACAAGGTTGTTAGAGGAGCACCATGGTGTCAGATGCTCCACCTCATCCCTGTAGGCCACCTCATCATTGTTGGTGATTCGGCCCACAACTGTTGTGTCATCTGCAAATTTAATAATGGTATTGGATGGATAGACAGGCAGTCAAGGGTGAAAAGGAAAAAGAGGAGGGGGTTCAAAACACAGCCTTGAGAGATGCCTGTGCTGAGGGTCATGATGGACCGACCAAAGGAGGCACTAGTGCAGCGACTAGGACACATACCCACATCCGGCTTCCCACCTGTAGACATAGCCAATTGTGTCTGTAGGGATGCCCGACCAAGCTGGAGGTAACATGGGGATTCAAACCAGTGACCCCTGTGTTGGTAGGCAACGTAATAGACCGTCATGCCAACCGGACGCCCTATAGCCTGAGTTTTATGTTATTCCATTTTGCTTGCCAGTGATCATCATTGGCTAGGAAGGTGATTGGGAGTGAAATTTTGAAGGGAGTGCTGCTTAGTTTAGCATGTAGCCGGGCCTGTTTCCCCCTCTTATGTTTACACCCCTGACGGGGGCTGCGCCACCACTGCGAGATTGGTGAGCAGACAACGTCAGTGGGGAAATCATGTTCTAATTGTGAGGGCTTTGCAATACAATCTGATGTCTAGAAGTTCTTGTCGGCTATAGATGATGTATGCACATCCTACTCCGGTGAATAACTCAGAACTAAGGCAAAAACAAATGGAAAATAGCAGTCGCAAAAGCTGCTGCGTCTTGCGTACCAACATGTTGAAAGGATTCTTCACTCCTGTAACTGAAGAAGTATACTGCCCAAATTACTTCGCCTACTGTGCAGATTACCTCAAATATGGACAACATAAAAGTATAGAGTTAATTACATGGAAGTATATAATTCTGTCTGCTCCAGGTCACCTCAGATCCACATGACGAAATCTCTAATAAATTGGTCCCAATGTGTATCACATTTTTATTCCTAAAACAACTTGCACTTTCAAAAAACTTTTTCACTGGATATCCGTGTTAATATATATAACTTACTTTGTTTTATTTCTATTTATTGGCTTAATTATTAATTTCCCTTATCTGTAATTGTATTTTCATGTTCTTTATGTTAAACAAATTGTTTGAATCATAAAGTGCTGGAACAATAAAAGGAGTTACTTCTTACATTCAAAAACAAGTGATGTTTATGATAATAATAACGTGTGTGTGTGTGTGTGTGTGTGCGTGATGCACAGGGCGTGTGTGATGCGTCAGTGCAGTAATACTGGGGTAGTAGTGCTTGTAGTTAGTGCATGCTGCATGCTGCTTCTGCTTGCTACTCTCTGCTCTCAGCTACTGCCGCCGGCTAGCCCTCTTTGTGGGGGTGAAAAGAGGAGCCGAGTGCGTAAGTCTCCCCTGCCGGTACATAGCCTCTCTACCGCCAAGACTCCTGCAGTGCCTCCTCGTGGCCACACACGGTAACTGGGTACCTTGCGGTCCCTGGCTAAACTGTAGGGGATCTCGGAGCTACAGTGGTCCCCAGAGGTCTAATGCGCAGGCCCATGTGAAGTGGATACGCCCTGGCATTGACCAACCACTGTCCCACTGCCTTGTGGGTAAGTGTAGGACGACAAAGGCTAGGGGAGCACACCCTGAGAGAAAAGCAACGTCCATGGCGGCGCACGATAGGCGGTCCTCTGACAGACTGGAGCTCCGGCAGCCTCCTGCAGCTGTGGAAGAGTGCTGGTCGTCTTGGGCCCCCCTTGCCACCAGATCCCACCCTCTCACAGTGAAGAAGTGCTGCTGGGACATGCGCACCCCCAGCGGCACTGTAAATAATCTCTTTGCGCAGGTATCCACCTCTGCCTCGGTGAGACCAGCAACCGGAATATGGATCATCCTCCTGAAGTTTGGCTGTCCACGAAAGTTTGTCAACATCCTTCAAAGATTTCACGTGGGGATGATGGCACGTGTGACCATTGGAGGCCAGGAATCTGAGCCCTTCAGGGTGTGCACCGGGGTACGTCAGGGGTGCATCCTTGCTCCAGTTCTTTTTAACATCTTCCTCCTGTGTGTGACATTGCTGCTCCACAAGGAAATCAGGAAGGACAGTGGGGTTACTGTGGACTTCAGACTAGATGGAAACCTATTTAACATCCGTAGGCTCCAAGCGGTCACAAAAATGACATCGGAGCACATCATTGAGTTACAGTACGCAGATGACTGTGCAGTTGTGGCCCACACACCCGAGGCACTACAAGCTACCCTTGCAGCTGCTACAAGGGCGTATGGTAGGCTGGGGCTCTCTATAAATGTGACAAAGACCGAAGTAGTATGCCAGTGGGCATCTACTCCTCCATCTCATTCACCAACCTTCAACATCTCCGACAAACCACTTGCAACAGTGGAATCCTTCAAATACCTGGGCAGCTTTCTCTCTGACGACTGCAGCATCGACAGGGAGATGCAAAACCGGATTAAACAAGCGTCATCCTCTTTTGGCAGACTTAGGAGAAGGGTCTTTCAAAACAAAGACCTCAACCTCCACACCAAAATATCTGTCTACTTGGCAGTTGTCATCACGACTCTCCTCTACAGCTGTGAGGCGTGGACCCTGTACAGCCACCACCTCAGGATGCTTGAGGCCTTCCACATCAGATGCCTACAATGCATCCTGAGGATAACCTGGCGTGACCGAGTGCCCCATACTGAAATACTCCGCAAGACCAACTGCATCAGCATGGAGGCTACCGTCACCCAGCACCAACTTCGATGGCTCGGTCACGTCATCAGGATGCCAAAGGAGCGCTTACCGCGTAAAGTGCTGTATGGCCAGCTACATCTTGGCCGCCGCTTGGCAGGGGGCCAGAAAAAACGGTACAAAGACCAGCTGAAGACCATCATAAAGAAGTGCGGCCTGAACCCGAGCCAGCTGGAAGACACTGCCGCCCAACGCTCCATCTGGCGGCAGCTCTGTCAACAAGGGGTGCAAAACCTCGAGAAGGACCGCGGTGATCGACGGACCAGAAGACGTCTGAAGAGACATGAAGCCAGTACCACACCTACACCCCCAGTCAGTGATTTCACCTGTTCTGTCTGTGGCAGACATTGTGGATCGCGGATTGGGCTTTACAGCCATAAGAAGACTCACAAGTGACAGAGGCAGGATTGTCATCATCGGACACGACGGACAACCTAAAGCAAAGCAAGTGTGTGTGTGTGTATGTGTGTGTATGTATGTGTGTGTGTGTGTGTGTGTGTGGAGAGGGGGTGGGGGTGCAGAGTTTATTTGCCCAGGGCACCAAATAGGACAGGCCCGCCACTGCCCAGGCGTGTAGCCATCATTCCGGGGGGCAGAATGTAATACAGTGTAGGGGAACACAACTTAACAGCTAAAAAAATCTGAACAAGATCAAGTTTTCCTTACTCATGTTTGGTATGTTACGTACAGTATGGTTTTCCACCTCTGGCTTGCTTGTACCTTCTGCCGTAAGAAGAGAGAATGCACAGTAAGCAGAGCACTCATAGAGCAGAATAGTAGGCTGAAGTTAGGGAACTAGCTAAACTTAAACTGTGGCCTATCACACAGTAAATTTCTATAAATATATATGTTTAACTGCCTTAAGACCTACATGCATTCAGACTTCCCCTGGGGGAACTGGCAGCAAAAGACCTGGAGAGGCAACCAAAGATTTGCATGGTTGTAGGGGAACGGCGTACAGTGTTATGGTCACATGATGTGTCAGAATTTCCATGGCCAGTGAAAGGTCCATGTTATCTGTTGTCACAGAATTTGCATGGTCTCAGTAACATAAGTGTGTGGAACACATCTTCTTTTTTTTTTATAAATGTATTTCTAGTTTTTCCCCTTATCCCAACCGGTTAACCCAATGGCATATGGCCGAAACTCTTGTCGAATAACTCCCCTGGCTCACGGTTCCGAGGGAAGGAGACAGTCGTAACACCAGCTTCCTTCAAACTCGTGTCGGCTTGCTCTCGCCATTTTACACGCTGAAGCCTCGCATGGATTGCATTACCCTCAGGCCGCGAAGGAGACGTAGGGAGAACGCTTTCGGTTGCTTGGCTGCAGGCACCCGGGTGGGCCCGAGGGGTCGCTGGAGAAGGAAGAGTCTCTGAACACTACAACGATCTACACCCACTATCCCTCGGGTAAGGGTGGTCTAATGAATGCCTTACCCTGTGGACACTCTGGCCGTGACAGGTTACGGCAAGTCTGGGATACGAACCTCCCAGCCACATGACGAGCAGGTTGCAAGAACGGCGGTTTATTCCGCTCAGCCATCAGAGCGGCTGGAACACACTTCTGTTGAAGGAAAAGTGGAGTTTTTTTCTTTCTCTCTCTCTGGAGCCTTATTGAGAGGTCCAGTCCGGCGTCATTTTGTTATGGCACACTGCAGTCACAAGTTGGCGGATGGTTCACTGTCCCAAACCCATTCCATTTCATCATTTGAAAAATAAGTTCTCTCAAATAAGGTCTGTGATTGACATTGGCAAAAACACAATTTTTCTCTTGAGTTAAATGCTACCTTTTCGATGGCTGCATTAATTTTGAAGCGGTAACTTACTCACAAGGAAGCTATTTCAAACAAAATGCTAACTGAGCGGCCCAGCCAGCCAGTGATTTCATTAGTAACATAGCTCCTGTGAGTAAATTACTGCTTCAAAATTTGCAAGCGTGTGACCATAAGATGGCTTTTGACTCATAGAACAAAATCGGTAGGTGACTTAACCCTGTGTGAAACATGTATCTTATTTGGGGAGATTTAAAAAAAAAAATTCAAATGAGAAAATGGGGATTTTGGTGCGTTAGCCATTCGACATCCTGTGGTAAAACTTTGTCCTACAAAGTGAGGACATGGCTGTCCTGCTCTATTGCACTGATACTTGATGATCAGTGCTTTCTAGCTGTATAGTCTATTACCAAACAATCTGTTATGTCCTTTGTGCTGAAAACCACTTCCTTGTTTGTGACTCCACGCATCATTCTTTATATTCTTGTCTTTTTCCTTGTTCTGAGTGTTGCTGTCCAAACTGCTGAAGTTCAGCAATATAAATATTTCATGTTTGTCAAATGACTACTAGGGGCAGCATCTGCATAGCATATGTATAGAGAACTGCCATGCGTCAACACCAATATAATTACAATATATGCATAAATGTCTAAATGTTTGGATTAAATGGTTAACAGTAATTTTAGGGATTTGTCAGCTTATGACAAATAGGCTTTGCTTCAGTGACACCACATTGTAGATGGCATTAGTTTCAATGCTAAGAGCATGGTCCCACTTGATGGGCTTTGAGCTTGCACTCAAGTTCCCCCTTGTTTTCCCTGGAGATTTGAGCAGTCACATTTAAACACCACTTTTTATTATATTTATAATATCCGTCATTACAAAAAAAAAGTAACAGTATGATGAAACACAGTGTGAGAGTACTCACAATCTCCATGAAGTCCAAAAAGCATTGATGGACAGGTTATTTAATTAACATCCATCCTTTTGGGCGATGTTGTGATTAACCAAACAGCCTCGGTCACAGTCACTAGTCAATATGCTAACTATGAAAAGTTTGACAGGGGGAAATATGTGCAATTTGCATTTTCTTTCCCTCAAAAATAAAGCATTTTTCAACTCCCAGAAGACTTCGGAAATTATTCACAAATATATCTTGAAGCAAGTTAAATTAATTATTAAGTCTTATCCTGATAATATGAGCATTAAAGAAAAGATTGTGAGGAGAAAAAAAATTCCCCTTTAGCCAGTGTACTGATGAATGAATATTCTGAAACAGGGAAAATGCATTAAATGATTGAATCCATTTGGTTCTTTTGGGAATCCCTATCATTATTTATACAAATCTGTTTATTTCATAGTATCAGGTCTTGCCCAAGATCCCTGTGCCACCACTGAAGCAAACCCTGGACATGTACCTGAGGTGTGTACAACACCTGGTGAAGGAGGAGCAGTTTAAGAAAACAAAGGCCATCGTGGAGAAGTTTGGGGCCCCTGGGGGCACCGGGGAGGTTCTTCAGAAGAAGCTGTTAGAGAAGAGGGACAAGACAACCAACTGGGTAAGCTTTCAGAGGCGACAAGTACTGTTTTGGGACTCATTTTCAAAAGAGCATGTAGCCTTTAAAATAAAAGAACAATTCAAAATATGGATGATCCAGAGAAAACACTTCTAATTATGGACTGAAGCTTCATGTTAACCTTAATAGAGCAATATAATTAGTCTTAATTTTGTGCAAGAATTAAAAAAAATTTTCACTTCCTTTAACAGCTCCTTAAACATGAATCATGTTCTAGTTGACTCCCTCACCACTATAATTGTTCTCTGCATTTAACCCATCCTATTGTATAGGAGCGGTGGGCAGCTGCAACACCCGGGGACCAACTCCAGTTCTTCTTTCCATTGCCTTGCTCAGGGGCACAGACAGAGTATTAACCCTAACATGCATGTCCTTTTGATGGTGGGAGGAAACCGGAGCACCTGGAGGAAACCCACACAGACATGGGGAGATCATGCAAATGTAGCAAGTACCGGGCTTGGTACGGTGCAGGCAGTTATAGTTTGACAGATATCTGAAAACAGTCATGGAATAAAGACGTCAGTCAACCATGACTTGCTTTCTCGAAGTCTTTCAATGTTATATTTATTTACAATCATCATCCTGTTTACATGGTCCTCTAAATCACTTGTACTATTGTACATATATTTATTGTCTGTCTAGACATTTACATTGGCTGCCTTACTTTACATATTCAATTTCTATATAAACACTCCAAACAGGTCAATATCAAAAACATCTCCATATCCCTATCTCTCATCCATATCATCTACTGTCATCTTATCTATAAACATGTGTTTATATTCTGCATCTTAAATGCACTTTCATATACTTTTCAGTATTATAGGAGGACCTGCTCACAGTAATGAATGAATACAATCAATAATAATCTTATAAATTTATAATCTACACTTCAAACATGGAAACCGTTTTATAACACTTGAAACTGTTGAGCCAATCAAAACTTAGCTAAAGGGATGCGTGGCGCCAGGTACAATTAACGTTACAAGCTAGAGCAAAAATATTAAATTACACAGCGCGGAGAGAATCACGTGACGTTGCCTAAGGCGACAACAGAGCTAACGCTCGCGGCTAGCCAGGTTGCATTAGCTAGCTACTAGCCAACGGTAAAAACAAGATAAACCCTATATTCGCCAATCTAATAAAACGAAAAAAAGCACTGTATAAAGATCGTATGAAACAATATTAAACAATATATAGTGCTTGTGACACGGTACCCACCTGAAAACAGTTATGGAATAAAGACGTCAGTCAACCGCAACTTGCTTTCGCGAAGTCTCTCAATGTTATGAAGAAACCCCGCTCAACACAATATCATCACTCAACCGTGTCACAGCGTCCTCTGCTGTATTGGAGTCGTCACTACAGGCAACTGGGATTAAACCATTATGGTTAAATAAACATACAGACAGACTCCACATATAAAATAAAATGATTATAAACAATATATTCTCTCAAACCCCAAGATACCATCATAAATGTGATAACACTTCCAGTGGGCATCACACAAACATGCAAAAAAATGCTAGCAATATGTAATGTGTTTACAAAAGTCAGTAACAAAATACACGATAGTATGGATCTTCCTGAGCTTCCACTTGGCGTCTGTCGATTCCCTCTCTCACCGAGCTCTGAGATGATCAGTCTGTCCACAGTTCGTACAACTCATGGATATCTATCACCGTCCCACTCTCACATCAGCTCCCACCCACACCCCTTTTCAGCTTGCAGTCCTACACTGTAATAGTTTTTCGCTCTATTGCCTAAGGGTTTCAACTCAAAAAGTAAAAATAAGTTCACAAAAGTTGTTCAAGTGGCATCTTAAAAACATCACTCTTCTGTTTCTCAGGTCTACGACTACTGGCTTGAGGATATGTATTTGAACAACAGGTTGGCTCTGCCTGTCAACTCCAGTCCTGTCATGGTTTTTCCCAAACATACGTTCAGCGATTGCAAAGATGCCCTCAGGTATGTTCTGTTTCATTTTGTACTGCTATAGCTCATACTGTGACTTTCACATACTGTCTAGGAGCGTGCCATGGTTTTTTCCCCATTGTTGTGGGACTTGTGGAAATGGTCATCTCACCTCAGTGACCAGCAACCTGAATGAGAGCACTATGTTCAGTGCGGTCGAGACTATTTCCAGAATCAGATTATAGTTATCAATATGTAATAAGAAGATTCTACCTTGCTCAATGGGTACAGCATCGTTTTCATGCTGCCTGATATCAGGAATCAGGAACACTTTGTCATTTTATTTCATGTACTTGCATACATGAAATGAAACGAAATATCGTTTCCCTCAGCCCACAGCAGTGCAACACAAAGACAAAAACACATCCAAAAACTACTACAAGACCTACAAGAACACATATATCCAAAACTAACACATATATCCAAACTAATACATATACGTATCCACACTAAACAAAAATAAATCACTGTCCAGGAGAGCGAACGCCAGCCAATGACTGTCGGAACTGCCGGTCTGTGGGGGCTAGCAGTTAGCTTAGCCTGCCCCGCTTCCACGTCCTGTCAGACCGCCCTTGGTGAGTCCTCTTCCGGTGCAGCTCCAGGGTTCTTGGGCTCACCGGACGCAGCAGACCCCGCTCCCTCAGCCAATCCAACACTACCTCTCCCAATCCAGACACCTTCGACACACCACTCCACACGACGATGCTAAAAACATAGTCAACGCTAGGCGAGGCTGCCGCCAGACCGCCCTTGGTGTTATCAGAACTGCATGGGCTAGCAGTTAGCTTAGCCTGCCCTGCTTCCGTGTCCTATTAGACCGCCCACAGTGTTACCTCTTCAGGCACGGCTCCGGGCAGGGCCGTGGTTTGGGGCCTACAAGATGCAGCAGACCAAGCTCCCCCAGCCATCAAACGAAGACACAAAGTTAGACGCAGACATCGACAAAGACACTGCATGGACAGTACTGGGTGAGGCCACAGCAAACGTGAATTTGCGCCGCCATCTTCCGACACCAGAAGTCGGATAACAGATACAATGGGTAGCGCTAGCGGTTTTGATTCCCACATTACTCACCCACATTAGAAATATGGGTGGGTCAATCAACATATAAAACACAATGTTTATCCTGTCATCACCAAATACAGCAATTTTCTATTGCACTATAAACTCTGTCGCTGCCGAAAGGTTTATGTAGCATTCAGTCGTCATTGACTCAGAGTGAGATCAGAATTATAGACATGGAGAGTCCGAGTGGCTGCCAACGTCATCAGCAAAATCTCTTCCCATCATGAAATGAGCTGTGGTCCATTAGACATTATACCAGTCTGTCTAGCCTTGTAACTCGACATAAGCTTTTGACAGCTTGCGGCATGCTCAGTAAATATGTCCAGAGCACTCCGAACAGCTGGTAATATACTGACAGAGCATCTTATTAGATTGGGAGTGACAGGACCAAGCTCTCCGTAGAGACTGCTAGTCAGCCGTTATTTAGGGGTGTGGTGTGGTGAAGTATCCTCCTTCATATCGATTTGGGTTTTGGACATAATAAGACCAAGACAAATGACATTACACACAAGACCTGACAGGGCTCTGTGTTTTCCCTATCTACACACACCGCCCACTTGCTCTCATGCACACACTCGCACACGCACACACATAGACACATACACACAGGCGTACATGAACCGATTCATGTTTGTACACACACTTCAATTAGGAACCCAAACATGCAGACACACAAACACACACACACACACTCACATACATACACACACACACACACACAGGCGTACAGGAACAGATTCATGTTTGTACATCACTTCAATTAGGAACCCAAACATGCAGACACACACACACACACACACAAAGTTTGTCCACTGTAATTTTGCCCCTTGTAATTAACCACAATGTGATTACTGCTGCTGTATTGAAAGATGAGAGCATGTGTAACCATGGCTACATCGACCAACATACTGATTCTGATATTTTCTGGTTCAAGTTTGAATATAAACAAAACAGGATAGAAGAGTTAAGATGATACAGCAAATTTAGTTTAACAGCACAACTTATGCACTGAATTTTTCCTTTTCACTCTTTTTAAGATTTGCGGCTCACCTCGTGATGGGAGTCCTGGAATATAAGGCTCTCATTGATGAGTAAGTTTAACCCGCATAAAGTCATCCACGAATTCAGCTCATCACGTCTGGATTATTGTAACTCCCTGTATTCAGGGCTCAGTCCAAAGTCCATCTCCCGCCTCCAGCTTGTCCAAAACTCAGCTGCCAGACTGTTAACAAATTCCAAGAGACATGAACACATCACTCCCATTCTTGCAATGCTTCACTGGCTACCTTGTTAGGTATAGGATTGATTTTGAAGTTTTACTAATCACTTTTAAAGCCCTGCATGGCCTTGCTCCTACATATATCACCGGTTTACTCACACCCCATGGGCCTGGTCGCCGCCTGCGCTCCTCAGGCAGGTCCTTTTTAAGTGTTCCCTCAGCCAGCCTCGTTACTAAGGCGACCGGGCATTTTCTGTATGCTGTGGCACTCCCTACCTGAGGAAATTATTAGGCTAGCAATCTCACTGCCTTCTTTTAAACCACTTCTTAAAACGTACTTTTACAGAAGGCTTTTTTTATAGTAAATCCACTGTTGCCCAATTTTTATTTTATTTATTTTTGTATTGTTTATAGTTTATACTTTTATAAGTTTACATTTCTAATTCGTTATATTATACTTTTCTTTCATCACCTTGTTTTAATTGTTTTCATCATAATACTTGTTTTATCGGCTCCAATTCTCTTTGTTTTAATCATGCTCTCGTGACTTGATCCTGATCGTGTTTTACCTTGTTCTGTGGAGCGGATCTGGTATTATGTCCTATATTTTCATTTCATATTGTTGTTTTTATCGTGACTATGTGCATTATTTTATCCTGTTGTGTGAGGCATCGTGTAACATTTTTTAGAAAGGTGCAATATAAATAAAGTTTATTATTATTATTATTAATGGGTTCCCTAACCTCCATATTAAACACACTGCATTGCTCTCTGTTACCGGCTCGTCATATACCCTATTTTGTGTTCAATTTCATATTCCCAGCCCCCAATTTTTCAAAACACTAAGAATGAGAAGACTGCTTTTTGAAATCCCATGAATTATTGGCAATAAAAAAAAGACACCAGATGAGTGCCCTTCAGAGCTCGTATGATGTTCACTGTTATATCTTCTTGGATATCAGGCAGGCACTGCAAGTGGATTTTGCGCGGGGCCAGCTGGCTGGGACCCCTTTGTGTATGCAGCAATACAACCGCCTTTTCACCTCTTATCGCTTCCCGGGACTAAAGAGAGACACCCTCAAGATCAAGATGAACCCAGCCTCCTCCTCTGAGCCCGAGCACATCATCGTAGCATGCAAAAACCAGGTCAGAACACTGGATTCTGGAGAGACCAATCATAGACCACTACAGTTGTAGCAAAAATAAGTTTTTATATTTGGAGAAATTAAAATTGGATGAAAAGTGCACACTTGTTAAGTGTCTCAATAAGAGAGAACATCAATTAGCTCTCTGTATATTCTATTCCATGTCATCAGTCGATGCAGCTTAAGTTTAGTTTAAGGTCATTGCATCATATTTTGGCAAAGCTGCTGCCACTACTTGGGTTCCCCGGCACAGAGACACAGTTGGGGTGCCCCGGTAGAGCCCGTATCACATAAGTTTGAGTCTTCACCGCAGCAGCCTGGTTTCAATTCCGGCCCTTTGCTGCATGTCATCCGCTCTCTATCCCCTGCCTTTCCTGTCTCTCTCAGCTATCGCTATCAAATAAAGGTGGAAAATGCCATCGAAAAAAACGTTTAATCTTTAAAAACACCAGAGTTACAACAATATGAAAAAGACTACAGATAAATGTTCATAAAAGTCCTTTCAGTAGAGAGAGAGAGAGACAAGGTCTCTCTATAGTTTTGGCGTCTCCATTTGGGGTGTGGAACCAACTTATCTGCCCTGAGTTAATTAGACTTGCTTAGGACAGCTGGTCCACACCCCACTCTGCCATATTCCTCCCCCCTCTTTCCGAGGCTGAAAACCAAGCATGCAGCATCACTCTGGATTCTTTGCAGTGGTTGGACTGCAACGGCTGCTAGACTACCAAGAAGTGTATTTCATTTAACTAACCAAGAGATGAGGGTTTGACCAGGAGCTGCGCAGCATGCATATGGTCAAATGTTTTGGACGTTGTGAGGTAAAAAGCTGCAGGAATGTTGGCCCTGAAGTTCCTTCACCTTCCTTTCACCCTGAAGATCTGGAGGGGTTGATTGTCAGTGTACGGAGACTGACTGATTTATCCCTAAGGGTTGAGAATTTGGAAGGGATGACCAACGGATCAGGTCTGTAAAAGTTGAGCTGGAGGTGCAACTCCCTTGTCCAAGTAGATACGTCAGCAAGCTGAGCAGCAACCTGTTCAGGTCACTCGGTGTCTTTTGGTGGAGAAGAGAGATCGAGTTGGGTGTCATTAGCACAGAAATGGTAGGAGAAACTATCTGCCAAGATTATTTAATAAAGGAAGAAGGTATACAGTGTGAGAAGAAGTGGGCCAAGCACTGAGCCTTAAGGCGTACATGTTGCAACCAGTTGATGGGGTAGACCTGAGCTTTCTTGACATTTGGTAACTCCATGTCACGAACAATTGGATCCACTTTACTGCCATGCCAACAATGCCCAGCACCATCAGTGTCGTCAGTAGAATCCGATGATTCACTGTGTCAAATGTGGCAGATAGGCCACGCAGGATGGCAACTGATAACTTGCAGGCTGATTTGGCTGAATGCTTCAGTAACTGCAACAAGGGCGGTTTCAGTGGAGTGAATGCTCTTAAACCCAGACTGATTTGTATCAAGTAGATTATTCTGGGAGAGAAGGGAGAGCTAATTTATATGCTGCCTGTTCAACGGTTTTGTCTAGGAATGGGAGGAGTGAGACCAGACCAGAGTAGGATCAATGGGCTGAGCTGCCTTGGAGTTTGGCAAGTGGGACTGTACTCTCTTGAAGGTTGTTAATTTGAACTGAATTGATTTGGACTGCAACAGAGTGGTCACAACATCCATTTAGATTAAGGTCCATTTTACCAAAAAGAAAAAAGAAAGTTTGCTTCGAAAAGCTTAGAAAAATTTGCTGATACGTAAAGCACCAGTGTATTTAAATTCACTTTGATGGGAAAATAATTAAAGGACAATTTATAAGCAAATTTAACAAGACAAGGGGCATCCAAGTGGCGTGGTGGTCTATTCCGTTGCCTACCAACATGGGAATCGTTGATTCGAACCCCCGTGTTACCTCCGGCTTCGTCGGGCATCCTTACAGACAGAATTGGCCGTGTCTGCTGGTGGGAAGCCAGATGTGAGTTTGTGTCTTGGTTACTGTACTAGCGCCTCCTCTGGTCGGTCGGGGCACCTGTTCAGGGGGGAGGGGGAACTGGGGTGTGATCCTCCCACGCGCTATGTCCCCCAGGCGAAACTCCTCACTGTTGGATGAAAAGAAGCGGCTGGCGACTGACTCCACATGTATCGGAGGAGGCATATGGTAGTCTGCAGCCCTCCCCGGATCGACAGAGAGGGGGGAGCAGAGATCGGGACGGCTCGGAAGAGTGGGGTAATTGGCCAAGTACAATTGGGGAGAAAAAGGGGAAATAAAAAAAAATAATAGGACAAGCATCTTTTCTGCAAATTACTGATAGTCACTGAAGCCTTTCCATAATATTCATAACACTGAATTCTGAGTTTGAAGTGTGTGAGATATACAGGGGTCGATAATTTGGATAAAGTGAGACTTCCTGCTCGTGCCCTTCCCTTAAGATGCCAGTGGCTTGTGTACCATCACACAGTACAGTGCTGATAACAAGAGTTTGATGGCTACAGCACACGGCAACAATACAACTATATAACATTGGATACACCCCGGAGTTGTTCTGGGCCAACTGAGAGGTCCTTACAGTAACTGTTATTTGTGCAAAGGATCAAAGTGAAGATGTGTATAATTGTTTATTCCAGGAAATATATGTTTCCCCGAAGCAACATTTTTCAAGGGTATTGCATAAATAATTCCACTGCACTGAACCGTATACCTTTTCAGGGTATAATTAATACCAATACTTTAAGTGTGGAAGAATTTGATAGGTGGCATATAATCTAAAATAATCACCAAAAACCAAAGAATAAAAATCTTTTTCTTATAAATCACGACTGATTCAAAAATTTGATAACTGGCAGCACTTTCTCTCACTGAGACGCCAGCATTTCGGCCGAGATTTTCCCATCAGCATTTGAGAGGGAATTGGATGATAAGATCCACAGCAAGGTATATCTTTTTCGGTTTTAAGGTGTATGGATATTTGGGCCTTTCAGAACATTTTTGTATTTGAGCGGTTCACAGTACATGTTAAAAAAGAGTGATTCCTGGAAAATCTTTTGGAAAAAAATTGTCTGGAAAGCCATCGGGTCCGCTTTTTCCAGTTTGCATGGCTGTAATTATGAGATTTACTTCATCAAGTGATTTTGGGTTATTAAGTATTTAAAGTCCCCCTGCAGCCGTGTTTTAAGACACATAAAATGCTGTGCTTGATATAATAAATTGTCTGATGGTTTTTGTTTTTTTTGCAAAATAAATTCAATTAGCTTGCCCAAATCCTGCAAATCACATCTTCTCCTTCCCCGTCATTAAAAAAAAAACCCAGACTCTATAAATATTCAAATTATCCCCGCCCTCAATTCAAATCTCCTCCATCCCCCACCGCTCGCCTGAAGTGCATATACATGCTCGCTGTTGACTCTGCTCATTAAGCACAGTAACCTCCATTTGTTTTCTGGTTTGCTTGCTACTGTACGTTACACAATGTCGAGTGGTAATGTAGGAGTAATCCAGCCATACGTGTTCCAACTGGGGCGGCACGGTGGCACAGTGGTTAGCATGGTTGCCTCACAGCGAGAAGGTTCTGGGTTTGAGCCCCGGGGTAGTCCAACCTTGGGGATCTTCCCGGGTCGTCCTCTGTGTGAAGTTTGCATGTTCTCCCTGTGTGGGTTTCCTCCGGGTGCTCCGGTTTCCTCCCACAGTCCAAAGACATGTAGGTCAAGTGAATCGGCCATACTAAATTGCCCCTAAGTATGAATGTATGTGTGTGTGTGTGTGTGTGTGTGTGTGTGTGTGTGTGTGTGTGTGGGCCCTGTGTGATGGCCTGGCGGCCTGTCCAGGGTGTCTCCCCGCCTGCCGCCCAGTGACTGCTGGGACAGGCTCCAGCATCCCCGTGACCCTGAGAGCAGGAAAAGTGGTTCAGATAATGGATGGATAGATGGATGGATGTTCCAACTGGAAGTCGATTCTAAAGAAGAAGAGCAAATTGGACAGATTCACTGTGGTTTGTTAGTACCAGCAGGGAGAACACACCTGAGGCGAGTTGATCTGACTGTGGAGCCGTTATCCACCCCGCTGGCTGCTGAGCCACCAGTTCGCTCTCTTGGGCCAGCATGGCAAGCGTAGCCTCAACAGCACTGCCACACCGGACAGAGGCATATGTACCATACGACCGAGATGGACGAGACAGACAGCAGGCTGGTGCGGGAGGAGAGAGAAATGGGGGGGAAACAGGAACGGAACAGTGTCGTGGGGAAGTGCTGGGCCGTGGGCACGGGGTCGAGGGAGATGCCTCATGTACCATGGACAGCACAGCGCGCAGAGTGGGGCCACTGCCAATTTGCTGTCACCAGGAGGCAGCGGAGTCAGAACAGAGGAAGGGGTGTGAAGTGTGCCGGGGAAACAATGGGAAAGCTGTCCGTGCCGGCCAGAGATCTGGCCGGCTCTGTCTACTCTTCATGTCTGTATGTATGTGTCGTAATAAATATATCGGTGACTGACAATATTAGCCTCAAACCGTCTGTCCAAACCTCCTCGTGGCAACAGGAGGTCCGATAGGTCCACTTGTACCTCATTCGCGTACAAGTGGGCCTGTCAGAACGGAAATGTATTTTGGTTTGTAGGCATGTGAGCTCAATATCTGTAAATAAATACTAACCATTTCAGCAGTATAGTGGGATTTATTTTTAGTAGATACTGGAAGGAAGCTCCAGGTTCCAGTTTACTGCTCAGTGAGCACCAGTATGGGTTTAGGGGAAACTGAATGACGACATACGCAGTAATGGAGATGGTAGAAGAAATAACAAAGGCAATTGAAAATGATGAGTGTTCAGTTGGTATTTATATTGATTTACAGAAGGCGTTCGATATCATCGATCACAGCATATTATTGAGAAAACTGGAGAAGTATGGATTAAGAGGTGTAGCTTATTCTTGGCTGAAGAGTTACTTAGAAAATAGACAGCAATGTGTACTAATCAATAACACTGTTTCACAATTTAGGAAGGTCACCTGTGGTGTACCACAGGGATCTGTGATTGGTCCGAAACTTTTTTTTGCTTTATATTAATGATATTTGCAATGTTACTGATTTGTTGAAATGTATTGTTTTTGCAGATGATACGAACATGTACTGCTCTGGCAATAATTTACAGGAACTATTGTCTTCCACTGAAAGAGAGTTGAAAACCCTCGAAACCTGGTTTGATGTCAATAGATTGTCACGCAATATTAAAAAAACAAAATTCATGGTTTTCGGGAATCGAAAAGAAATTGACAAGGATAGTAAATTAAATATATGTGATGCTGAAATTGAAAGTGACCGAGATTAAAGTCTTAGGGGTGGTTATTGACCATAAATTAACATGGAAACAGCATGTCCAATATATAAAAGGAAAGATTTCTAAGTCAATAGCAATTTTGTACAAATCAAGAAACATATTAAATTATAAGGCTTTACATATTATTTACTGCTCACTCATACTTCCTTATATATCATACTGTGTTGAAGTCTTGGGATCAACGTATAAAACAACTGTTAATGCAATAGTTCTCTTACAAAAACGAGCCATAAGACTTATTAATAAGGTTGACTACTATGAACATACTGACCCACTGTTTATGAAATCGCATGTCATGAAATTTAATGATCTGGTATATTACAAAACAATGCAAATAATGTATAGAGCTAAATCAAATCTACTCCCAGTCACCATACAAAGGTTTTTCTCATCTCAAGAGACAAAGTATGATTTAAGAGATGTCTGCAAATTTACGGTACCAAAGGCTAAAAAGGAGATTAAAAGGAGACGTTTATCTGTTTTAGGTGTTTCGATATGGAATGGTGCTAATATTAATTTAAGTAGGTGTAGTACATTTCAGATTTTCGAAAGGATGGTTTGTAAAGCAATTTTCGAGGGCTATAAGTGTCTATGATTTTCTAAAGGTTTTTTGCATTCTTTTTACGATTTTGTTTCAGTATTTTTTTCTACAGACTCTGTAACTTTATTTGGTCATGTAAAAACTGTTGATGGGTAGCTTAATTTGTCTTAAAGGACAGGCTTAAATATAAGCATTATGCTTCTGCCTGTGCCTTTTCAGTCACTGTTTTGAGTACATTGTTTGTACTGTAAACATTTGTTAATTGTGGGTGACTGAATAAAACTTGAACTAACTAACATCCAAAAACTCCACGCCCTACCATGTTTGCTGCCAGCAAACTCTGTGCTGACAAAGTCTGCTCTGCGCAGGAGGTTTCAGGTTTCTTTGCCCGCCCTGCATTTGCATATTAGACAGCGTTTTTTTTTGGATTTGTTATGTGCGAAATCTAGCTTGCCCAGGGTACGTTTGAACCTCAGATTTTCGGGAAGTGCACAGACATTTCTCCCTACAGTAGAGCAATTTGAAAACACCGTTCTAGTGACAAACTGCACAAATACAAGTCAGTATAGTAAAGGTCAGACATTTTAGGGTACACAAACATAAGTAAAACACATTTCTGAGTGGAGGGGTACTTTAATCTATCTTACCTCATTTGAGGTATTGGAAGATTTTCGAAGAATTAATTTATCTCTTAAGGTTTCATGCTCTGCTCAGATGCATAAAGGCACATTTCAAAAAACATAAGCATTATTAATCTCTTGGAGGTTACAAGCAAGACCGCTGCTAGTGTTGAACTCCGCAATCGATTGTGACGCTAATAACAAGTAACCGCAACAGTATAGCATATGATGAAATAGGATGACAGATAAAAGTGATAATACGGACTTTTGTACCACTCCCTGCAACATAAACATTGTTACTACTATTCCTGATCAGTTTAGAAAATAGACACGTGGTGTATTAAGGTAGCAGTTGCACGTCATAACAAGACAAAATTATAGAAATCCTGGAACAATAACTTTTTAAGAACTTTGCTGTTGGATCCCTAAAATGTGGTGGACAAAGGCTCAGGGAGTGCATTAGAGGGGCTCACCTGGAAATTTTTCTGGGAACTATTAATCTGTGGCACATAAGGGCCATCCCTGTGGAGACACTGTCAGTTAACTAAATTGCTGCTGACTGAATCTGCCACTTAGTCTCAGAGGTTCCTTGCGTCGCATGTTCAACTGGCTGCCATGTTTTAGTTAGTTGTTGGCATACCGCCCAGTTTAACCCCAGATGTTCTCCCTGGTGGTCTTGCTGTCCAGCATTCATCATGCCACGGTATCAATAGCCTTATGTAAAAGCCTGAATAACATAGCATGCAACAGAGTCAGTAACAGTTCACTCTGGTGAATATAGCATTATGTACCTTTCCAGTAACATATAGTAAAATGTACAATATTGTCTGACAATTAAGAAATGGGCTTTTTCTGTTTTGCTCTCTAGTTTTTCATTTTGGATGTGGTCACAAACAACAAGCCACTCAGTGAGACAGACATCTTGTCACAGCTTGAGAAAATAATGAAAATGGCAGAGAGCGCTGAGGAAAGACTTCCTCCTTTTGGTCTTCTGACATCTGATGGAAGGACAGAATGGGCACAAGCCAGGGATGTCCTCACAAAAGGTCTCATTTCCAATATTATTCAATTTTCATCATTATTGGTAATATCGCAAAATGGAGTATGAAAAACTATTTTTACATTATTGTAATCCAAACTATCTCTCAGCATGAGCTAAACAAGTTTCCTTCCACTATTCAGATCCAACCAACAAGGCATCTCTGGCACTGATAGAGAGCTGCTTATGTGTGCTTTGTCTGGATGAGCCCAGTAGGTCAGAGCCCAGTGACACCAAACGGGCCCTGATGATACTGCATGGGGATGGCCATGAGAGAAATGGGGCGAACCGCTGGTATGACAAGTCAATGCAGGTAGGGCCATACTGATGGCACTACAATCCTTCATGAACAGCACAAACTACTAATGAAAAGTTTGATCCATAGTGTAATCCATCCACTCTTAGTTTGTTGTAGGAATGGATGGGATATGTGGAGTGGTGTGTGAGCATTCACCATTTGAAGGGATAGTTCTGGTGCAGTGCTGTGAACACCTGATGAAATACATGTGAGCCAATCATTCGCAACATTTCTATAAGCTATTGCAAGACCACACAGGACACAATCACACTTGACATTTGCTTTTGTTCTGCTCAGGACAGGGAGCCCTGCCAAGTTAGCGAGGTCTTCAAGTGTCACGGGACTCCCTCCGCCACAAAGACTACTGTGGAAAAGTACGCCCCAAATCCAAGGTCTCCTGACGGCCTCCTCAAAGAGACTACAGAGGCAAGACTATCGCCAATGAACAAACAACTGCAGAAAAAAAGATTTACACACACACTCACGCACATATGCCCAAACACACACCAGTCCAAGTCTCTAACAAAATCCTGATGCTCTGTTGTCAAGATATCAATGATCTAATATTTTTTGCTTTTATCTCCAGGCTGGTGAATAATCTCGACATGGACGTCTACAAATTTAAAGGCTATGGGAAGGAATTTATCAAAAAACAGAAAATGAGTCCAGATGCGTATATACAAGTTGCCTTACAACTTGCATTTTACAGGTATAATATCATTTAGCATATGTATTTTCAGTATTTATTTTCTATGGTGGGAGGCATGGTGGCACAGTGGTTAGCGTGGTCTCATCACAGCAAGAAGGTACTGGGTTCGAGCCCCGGGGTAGTCCAACCTCGGTGGGTCGTCCCTGGTCATCCTCTGTGTGGAGTTTGCATGTTCTCCCCGTGTCTGCGGGGTTTTCCTCCGGGGGCTCCGGTTTCCTCCCACAGTCCAAAGACATGCAGGTCAGGTGAATTGGCCATACTAAATTGTCCCTAAGAACGAATGTGTGTGTGTGTGTGTGTGTGTGTGTGTGTGTGTGTGTGTGTGTGTGTGTGTGTGTGTGTGTGTGCGCGCGTGCGTGTGTCCGTCGGCCCTGTGATGGCCTTGCGGCCTGTCCAGGGTGTCTCCCCACCTGAGCCCAATAACTGCTGGGATAGGCTCCAGCATCCCCGCGACATTGAGAGCAGGATAAGCGGGTCAGATAATGGATGGAATTTTCTATGGTATATATTTCTTAAAAGCTAGACAGGGGCATTCAGGTAGCGTAGCGGTCTATTCCATTGCGTAGCAACACGGGGACTGCCGGTTCAAATCCCCGTGTTGCTACCCCCGGCTTGGTCAGGCATCCCTACAGACACAACTGGCTGTGTCTGCGGGTGGGAAGTTGGATGTGGGTATGTATCCTGGTCGCTGCACTAGCACCTCCTCTAGTCGGTCGGGGTGCCTTTTCGGGCGGGAGGGGAAACTGGGGAGAATAGCGTGATCTTCCAACGCGCTACGTCCTCCTGGCGAAACTCCTCACTGTCAAGGTGAAAAGAAGCGGCTCGCAACGCCTCATGTATCGGAGGAGGCATGTGGTAGTCTGCAGCTCCCCCTCCGGATCGGCAGTGGGGGTGGAGCAGCGACCGGGAAGTCTCGGAAGAGTGGGGTAATTGGCCAGATACAATTGGGGAGAAAAAAAGGGGGGGTGGCCTCCTCAATGTTATTACAGTTTAATAATTACGAGATGACGTCATATAATTTTTTACATCGTTCCCCCAAAAGGATGTTTTAACTGTAGTGCTCACCTTTGCTTTGTGCTCAGATGCAACGGGAGACTTGTGTCCACGTACGAGAGTGCCTCCATTCGACGTTTCCAAGAAGGTCGGGTGGACAACATCCGCTCAGCGACCCCAGAGGCCCTGGCTTTTGTGAAGTCCATGAAAGATGAGCGGGCCACTCTCACCGTGAGTCATTTTTCACACTTAAGTCCCCATTACCGAACAACTCCCACATTACCGTTCATCATGTCTGCTTAATTGAAACAGGCGCCACCAGCTATCTCTCTCCAATTAAGGCAAGCCTACCCTTCCCTTTCAAAAAGCAGATGTTTACCTTTGCAAAATTTGCTTTTCCACAAAAATGGTAATTAGTGGCTAAGTGCATGGTCTTTTCTTGTGGGTCAAATGTTAAAGGTATAATGATGTAGGATATTTTCCCCACTGAATTATTTCTCTCTCACTTTTGCAGGATTGTGAAAAAATGAAAAGACTGTGGGATGCCATCCATACCCAAACAAATTACACAATCGCTGTAAGTATTTCATTTTCGCTCTCAGCCTCGTCCAGTCTGGTGTTCGTTTTCATAATTTCTCCCTTAATGTCCTCAAGCTGCTTTTTATTATCCTGGCGAAAGCCTATCAGCTCCCGTAGAATCAGCTCCAGATCAGCGAGCGGCCTCTTGCACTTCGCCTGCTTGTTTGCTAGCCATGTCGCTAACATGGTGCTAGCTGGCGAGTGGCTTCGAAGTTGTTCGGCTTCTGCGTCATGTATTTCTGGTTGCCGTGTGGTTTTCTTGCATTTTAACCTGGTTTCCATTGCTTCACCCCTTTTAGTTCATGCTTAGTTTGAAAGAAAATTCGGCATGGGGGGGGGGGGGGGTTATAAAATAAACTAGCCGGGAACGGTTGTGAGAGCTTTATGCTGCCATCTCGGCGGGGTTCCACCCGGAAGTCCCGCTGTAAGTATTTCATTTGACAGCGGACTGATTTCATCAGCCTACAGACAAAACCACCAGAATTTGCATGTGATCTAACAGTAATGTGGGATGGAGTTGTTAGCCAAATGGAGGTTAAAGCCATCGTCCAAAATCTTTATATACAGTCCCGGCTCATAGATAAGCTCTTACTTTAAAATTGAAATGTAAAGGCTGTATTGTCTGAGCACAAAAAGCTTTTTTTTCTTCTTCTTTGTAGGCTATTACAGGTATGGCAATAGACAATCATCTTCTCGGGCTTCGGGAGATTGCAAAGGAGTTAAACATGGAAAAGCCAGAGATTTTCTCTGATGATACATATCTCGCTAGTAACCAGTTCATCCTCTCTACCAGTCAGGTATCCTCTCACCCCATTGTAAAGTACATAGAGATTAATAATCTTTTGAATGAATTAATTTCAAAACATTGCATCTTCTCTTTCTCAATCTTGTTGTGGCGAGGACAATAAATGTGTTTCTCAATAAGTAAGGGCCAGAGGAGGATTAATCATTTGTTACAACAACTACAATGAACTTTGTTGGCTATGAAATGCAGATTTTGTGGCGTTCTCACTTACGGGGCAGTCTTATTAGTTCCCAAGAGCTGAGAAATTTCCGCACATCCAGAAAAGCAATTTGAAATTAAATTTACCCAATTTCACCTCAGGGATGAATAAAGTATTCTGATTCTGAGTCTGAGTCTGATAAAAACCAGTCAGAAAGGAAAGTCATTGGCCTTTTCTCACAACCCTGCCTACCAGGTCCCCACTTCTGTAGAGATGTTCTGCTGCTATGGCCCAGTGGTGCCCAATGGCTATGGGGCCTGCTACAACCCACAGGTGGACCACATCATTTTCTGTGTATCCAGCTTTCGGGAGAGCACGGAGACCAGCTCGGCCGTGTTCGTCAAAGCTCTCGAAGAGGGCCTGCTGGAAATCAGGGATCTGTGCAATAGGAGCAACATTGTGGTCTCCAAACTGGCTGACACAAGCAGCCCAGGAGCCAGCCGGCCACCCCCCAAGGCGGGGAAGTAAGCCACAGTGGGGGAGCACGCTTGGCTCTATGCTCCTCTTAACAGTCTTGGAAGTAGTTTTAGACTCTCTAGTGGTGTCTTGATGTGTCTGTCTGTGCAATCATGTGTGGTCCTTTCAAACACTCTTGTCATTTGAAAATATGAAGCCTTAAAATTCACACGTAACTCTCTTGCTATCTGCTCCATATACACACGTGATACATATAGTATATTATTTTTATGTATTAATAATCTAAAAGAAGTATATAGATATATAAAATATGTATGTATGTATATGGAAAACTATGAAGGTTTTTCATTTCAGATGTATGTTGACATCAGAATGATCTTGGGGTTAGAAGTGACCCTGCCTGGTAGACTGAGCCAACGCTGGTCTGCTGCTATTAGGAAACTGAAGCCATGCCTGCTTTTCAGCTCCTCGCTCAGAGGGTGAATGAACTGAACGATCTCAGTGCATAACTGACATGCGTAGAATAGCCTAGCATATTAGACATGAGAAGAATCTGTAAGTACAATTTCTAAAAATATGAATATTTATCATAGGAAAAATATGCAGTGACTCTGGAAATCACAGTATAAACCTAGTGTATATCTGTTTCACTCAATGTTTGCCATCATATTGGTGTGTAGATTATATATCCGCAGTGCTGTTGGATCCATTTTAAAGTTTTAGTGATTTCTGTGGTCGTATTGTCTTCGTATAAATGTATGTACAGTTTCAGAGTAGGCTGAAACCATCATGCTGCCAAAGAGGTTGTAATATAAGCATCACTGACAAAGCACTTTACAATAGAAAATTAAAAAAAAATTGAAATAGATGCACAGTGGCACAGTAAATCCGCTGTGGAGAAAATAATGTGTCTGTATTTTTAGTGGCTTGTTAAGTGTTTGTGTTCTGTGTGTGAAGTAATAGTTTGTGTAGTGAACAGTGCTACCTTAGAAGCACGATAAAGTGGTGACTGATTGAGCCAAGCCACTGTGTAAATAGAATAGTTGTGCTTTTTGTTAGCACGTAGTGATAGAACAAGGGTAGTTATGTACTGTTGTAAGTACTTTGTGCAATAACAAACAGCTTATATGATGAGGGTACGTGTAATTGAATTAATTCATTTGATAAATGCAGCTCATATAACACAAAATGGATTTATTGATATCGCTATTTTTGATATTCCGCAATATTGCAGTTAACATTAAATTGTGCGGTCCTCAGTGCAGTTTTGTGTCATAGCAATCAGTGTGATGCATGCTGTTTTGGTCAAATACATAGGGCCATGATGTTAATTCATCATCATGCAAGGTTTCTCTAAAAATTTATACTGTGGGTTTTGTTTGAATGCATGGTCATTCATCTTATGGGAACTTTAAACTATGGTGTCAAGTCAAACGTCCCGCGTGAAAATGTGAGGGTGCTAGTCGTTCTGTGTTGAGACAACATTGTGAAGCATGTACGTATCAGTAGGCAACATGAATGTGAATGTTAATCAAGAAAAGACCAAAAAAAAGAGTATGTTATTTCCTCATAATGTTCACTGTTCTCTCCTTCTGTCATTCTCTTAACACACACACACACACACACACACACAGAGAGACACACAATCGTTATTAAATGCATTTTATATGTATACATGAAAATGCTATATGGACAGTATCACATTAGGTTCATCACCCATCTATTATATGGAAAATCTAATCTCTGATATAGTAATTGTTGAAATGCAGGGAATAGTCAAATAAAGAGCAAGTAAAATGTTATATGGGGATGCATATAAATAGCTTAATTGCCTTAATCATGATGGATGCAATTAATGGACTTTTCACAAATTTTGCCAGATTTATTAATCCATAGCTGATGTTTCATCACCAATGGTAATTGGATGTGGTTCTATAGCATGCTGTCAGTTGTCAGTTTTCTGTGGTACATACAAAAGAGAAAGAATGCAGTTGTGTTGATATGGTGGGTGCCGAATAGCTTTTTCCTTCCGTTTTCATTTAGTAGAACAGTGAGTTGTTGTTTCGTTCTTAAGAACGACCAGTGGTGATTAAAGTGTGCAGTGATAGGGAGAGTTTATTGTGCAATATTCAGTCCAATTAATGTCAGTGAACGTCCAGTGAAAACTATTGTAACAATGCTCTTGTGTTATGCTTGTCACAAAAAAAGTATATTTATTTTTATAGGCTTTACCTGTATTTTTGGTTACCTGGGGCTATGATATATTAACAATTTGAAATGTTTGGCATGTGAGAAATAATGAGGAAATGTCCAGTATTGTTGTCCTGTAAAGAGAGAAATTCCAGAAATAAAATGAATTCTGAATTTTACATTTTCAAAGTCATCATTCCCACTACCATATGACATTTCTACCAAGTCAGGAGCACAACGTAAGTCGTCCGGGTAGAGTAGCGGTCTATCCCGTTGCCTACCAACATGAGGATCGCCGGTTCGAATCCCCGCGTTACCTCCGGCTTGGTCGGTGGTCCCTGCATACACAATTGGCCGTGTCTGTGGATGGGAAGCCGGATGTGGGTATGCGTTCTGGTCGCTGCACTAGCGCCTCCTCTGGTTGGTCAGGGCGGCTGTTCGGGGGGGGGGGTACTGGGGAGAATACCGTGATCTTTCCACGCGCTACGTTCCCCTGGCGAAAGTCCACACTGTCAGGTGAAAAGAAGCGGCTGGTGACTCCACATGTATTGGAGGAGGCATGCGGTAGTCTGCAGCCCTCCCCGGATCAGCAGAGGGGATGGAGCAGCGACTGGGACAGCCCGGAACAGTGGGGTACCCAGCAAACAAATAAACATCCCCAGCACGTCCCCTAAAGGTCCTCTCCGAACATCCGGTAAATGTCATTGCGGAGGGTTTTCATTACATCACAGGGACGTTACTGCGAGACGTTCAAAGAACATCCACAACATCCACATGACGTCACGGAGACGTGTAGAGGACTTTCCCCTAACGTCCCTGTAATGTCCTCGCGAAGTTACAGGGACGTCCCGCAATAACATCACCAGGATGTCAGGGGAACGTTTAGAGGACTTTTCCCTAATGTCCCTGTAATGTGCAATAACGTTCCTGGGACATCACAGCGACGTCTAGAGGACTTTCCCCAAACGTCCCTGTAATGTCCGCGGGACGTTACAGGGATGTCCCGCAATAACATGCCCGGGACATCAGGGGAACGTTTTGAGGACTTTCCCCTAATGTCCCTGTAATGTGCAATAACGTTCCCGGAAAGTCACGGGGACGTCTAGAAGACTTTCCCCTAATGTCCCTGTAATGTCCACGGGACGTTACAGGGACGTGCCGCAATAACGTCCCCGGAAAGTAACGGGGACATCTAGAAGACTTTCCCCTAATGTCCCGCAATAACGTCACCGGGACATCAGGGCAACGTTTTGAGGACTTTCCCCTAATGTCCCTGCAATGTGCAATAACGTTCCCGGAAAGTCACGGGGACGCCTAGAGCAGTGTTTCTCAACTGGGGGTCCGCGGACCCCTAGTGGTCCGTGGTGTAATTGCAAGGGGTCCGTGAAAATAAAATATCTTTAAAAAAAAAGATCCTATGACATTTATAGAAATAGGATTATTTTACTCAAATGTGACTGAGACCTTTATCTACCTAAACTATAAAGGGTAACAGGACTTTTTTCTCTAATTACATCTGTTTCACAAGTGTAATTTATTGTATTTTAATAAGAGATCTCGCTCCCGTTTGCGTTGTTAAAAGTTACTGCATAAAAATTCTGTTGTTACATATATCTGAAAGTTACTGAATACATATTCTGTTTTGTTACATATATCTGAAAGTTACTGTATACATATTCTGTTTTGTTACATATATCTGAAAGTTACTGAATACATATTCTGTTTTGTTACATATATCTGAAAGTTACTGCATAAGAATTCTGTTTTGTTAACTATATCTAAGTTACAACTGAAAGCTCTTATTTTTGCCCCAGAGAGTGAATAAATGCTATAATGCAATTTAAAATGCGGTTTCTACTGTTTCTATCAAATTGCAACCCCCCTCCCCCAAGATCAGGTGGAGGGGTCCTCAGGGTAGATCAAAAATACGCAGGGGGTCCAGGACCCCAAAAAAGTTGAGAACCACTGCCCTAGAGGACTTTCCCCTAACGTCCCTGCAATGTCCGCGGGACGTTACAGGACGCAATAACGTCCCCGTGACGTAATGAAAACCCTAAACAATGACATTTATCGGGCGTTCGGAGAAGAACTATAGGGGACGTGCTGGGGACGTGTTTTTTGTTTGCTGGGAGAGAAAAAGAGCACATCGTGGTGGTGTTGTGCTGAGAGGGAGAAATAATCCTCCAGTCGGAGGTACACTGCACCGGGCCCCGCTGGTGAACGCCTGTGCGGAGCACAGTGTTAGCTGCAGAAACAACTGGCCTGATTTGCATGAGGCTGTCCGTCTACCACGAAGCCCCTTCACTAGCCCACTCCCAAACAGATGGCCTCGTTTCACTAGCATCTGATAAGGTCTTCAGGGAGAGACCCACATTTAATTCTCCAATGGTTCAGTCACTGAACCAGGTCCATCAAGTGCCAAAAAATAAAAAAAATAAAAGAGAGAGAGAGAGAGAGAGAGAGAGAGAGAGAGAGAGAGAGAGAGAGAGAGAGAGAGAGAGAGAGAGAGAGAGAGAGAGAGAGAGAGAGAGAGAGAGAGAGAGAGAGAGAGAGAGACATCGACTGTTTAGTCCAAGCTTCCAGGAGCTAATCCAATTACGTTTGGAATCCAGACTGGGATGTAAAAAAGAAAAAAAGAAAAAAAATCTGTCAATTACAAACACTACTTAATTAAAAGGATAGAATGTGAAATAAAATACAAAAAAGTGCCTGGAGCTCCTAGAGCAGTGGATAAAGGTTGGGTAGCATTTGTTGGTTAAGACCCCTGCCTCCGGACCCACATGCATGTTTGCCAGTCCAGATTCAAACCCCTCTATGACCCTCTCTCCAACGTCTCAACAGCCGTCTCCATAAAGATGAAAAATAAAATTAAGTCGAGTAAACATGTCCCCTCCTCTTTTGAGGAAACCAACAAAACCAGCTCGGCTTAAAACTACCGTGCAGCCACTTGACAGCCCCATGCGACTTCTCTGGCCCCCATGAGTCCGCCTATCGACAGAAAAGACAGGCTGGGTCGTCTAGAGCTGCGGCTCGCGGCGACCCGCGCGTTGTGTAGCGCGAGGGGCAGCGGGTGACAAGCTCCGGCTTTGGAGATCAATGGCGGAAGCCCACCTGGTGATGGATGATGTGGGAACATTAGTGCTAATAAGTATCTGCCATGCAGCAGACATACACACAGCCTCACCTGCTGGCTGCTATCGACTGGAGGGCAGAGCAGAGGGGAGCGGGGCTGTCCGGACCCCCTCCTCTCGTGAGCCGGGAGAAGTGACAGGGCAATGAGAACTTGGCTCGGGTTTCAACTGCAGAACACAAATATAAAAAGAAAAACGAGGGAAGCCTTGCATCATTTTATTCGGTTCAAGGCATCAGCTCTGTGGATGCTGTGGAGCTTGAGGCCCCCCCCTCCACCTCCACCTCCACCTCCAATATTTCTGCCACCCCCAACTCCAAAAAATAAAATAAAAAACAAATTCGCGCAGCCAAATCAAAAAGACATTGCTGAGCAGCTGATGAACTGGAATGAGATTGCTTGCATTGCCAACTGTCAAATAAAATAAAGCAAATGTAAGATGTGTGATTTAACTTTGTGATTTTAACATTGTGACAAACCAACCAACGCTGTAAGCTACTCTCACCTCCTGATTTTGCCTAAAAAACCGATAGATGGCATGATGACGGCTTTTAATAGGAACTTGTGTGCCCTGAATATCATTTATGTTCAAAACAACATTACATTTGGTCATAGAAAAAAAAAACATCAGACAAGTTGGTGTGTGGAAAGGTCATCTATATATATGAAAAATCCACATCTTATTTTCATGACATTAGTCAAGTTTGTTTTTCTGTCAGGGAAAATGTGGGTAAAATACAAGCTGTATGCACTTTTATGTCGATCCTTTTAGTTTAGTGCCCACAACCATTTTCGTCAGTCGGCACCTTTCTGCTTCCGGTGTGGGAAGATAGCAGCGAGAATTCACATTTCCGGCGGCCTCACCCAGTACCATCCATGCGGTGTTTTTGTCCAAGTTTGTCTTCGTTTGATAGCTGGGAGAGCTGGCGCTGGATCAGCTGGGAGGGCTTGGTCTGCTGCATCCTGTGGGCCCAGGGACCACGGCCCTGGGCCCAAAGAGGAAACATCGATGGCAGTCTGACAGGACGCGGAAGCGGGGCAGGCTAAGCTAACTGCTAGCCCATGCAGATCGGCGGTTCTGACAGTCATCCTGGCTGGCGTTCGTTCTACTGGAAAGTGATTTTTCTTTTCTTTTCTTTTCTTTTTTTGTTTAGTTTGGATATATGTGTTAGTTTGGATATATAGTGCATCCGGAAAGTATTCACACCCCTTCACTTTCCCCACATTTTGTTAGGTTACAGCCTTATTCCAAAATGGATTAAATTCCTTTTTTTCTCATCAATCTACATACAATACCCCATAATGACAAAGCGAAAAAGGTTTTGTAGAAAATTTTGCAAATTTATTAAAAATAAAAAACTGAAATATTGCATGTACATAAGTGTTCACACCCTTTGCTATGACACGCAAAATTGAGCTCAGGTTCATCCTGTTTCCACTGATCACCCTTGAGATGTTTCTACATCTTGATTGGAGTCCACCTGTAGTAAATTCAATTGATTGGACATGGTTTGGAAAGGCACACACCTGTCTATATAAGGTCCCACTGTTGACAGTGCATGTCAGAGCAGAAACCAAACCATGAAGTCAAAGGAATTGTCTGTGGACCTCTGAGACAGGATTGTATCGAGGCACAGATCTGGGGAAGGGTACAAAAAAGTCTACAGCTTTGAAGGTCCCGAAGAGCACAGTGGTCTCCATCATTCGTGAATGGAAGAAGTTTGGATCCACCAGGACTCTTCCTAGAGCTGGCCGCCCAGCCAAACTGAGCAATCGGGGGAGAAGGGCCTTGGTTTTTTGAGTTTTTTGTGCCCTTTGGTCCTTAGTCATGTTATGGACTGGCGGCGTGCCCAGGGTGTCTCCCCGCCTGCTGCCCAATGATTGCTGGGATAGGCTCCCGTATCCCTGCAACCCTGCAGGACAAGCGGTTTGGATAATGAATGAATGAGTGAATATGGGTTAAACAGTTCATCAACTTAATACCTGGCATGAGGACGATTTTAACTGATGTGTCTTTGCCAACAGACGATAGACTAACCCATTCAGACGGTGACAGTGATGGCAGAACACGGCGCTCAAAGTGCGCTCACCAATGTAGATGTTGCTGCCGTGCTACTGTTTGTATTGCATCCGTTTGCCTCAAATGATGACATTTCAAGAAACCACTTACAAAAATGTGGTCTTCACTTGTGACATCAAAACAAGTTACTGTGTTGTACTGTACGGCTACCCACTGCTCCTAGCTACACAGCTAGGATGGGTTAAATGCAGAGCATAATTTCCCCATGGGGATCAATTAAGTATCTCAAAATAATATATATATATATATATATATATATATATATATATATATATATATATATATAAATATGAGTCCTCATGGTGTACTTCTACATGGCAGTCACTGTTGCCTGCATAAGCATTTGATAAGCATGAGTGACCAAGAAAATTGACTATTTGGCCTACAGAGATTTGCCACGCAGAAAAAAATTAACGAGACATCAGTTTCTGTGCCACCCCAATGTGAGTAATGGTCTCAGCCTGGCCACCCCTATAAAAATTGTCTGGCTCCTGTCTGTGTCCCTGACCGAGGCATGGCAAGAAGAGCTGGAGTTGATTCCCGGGCGCTGCACGGCGGCTGCCCACTTCTCCTAGCCACACGGCTAGAATGGGTTAAATGCAGAGGATGAATTTCCCCGCAGGGATTAATAAAGTATATTTATATGTCTAGTTCATTCGAGAAATGCTGAACTATGAACATTGTAAATGGCAATTAAGTCATAAGCGACAGCGTGTGAAGAATTTAGGAATCCATGACACTTTGGCCAGTGAGCGAAAAAGTCGAATACCTACTGTAAAAAAGCAGGACCAGGTGTTAACCACACTTCTGAACCCGTTGGGAACATGGAAACAATGATAGCCCCCAATAGTTCCTGTCACGTGCGCAGACATAGTATATGTTGTAATCACTAATCACCCTGTCATTGTAATCTGCCTCTGTAAGCGTATGAATTAAAAATAACAGCTACAAGCCAACCATCTGAGTCCGTTCAGTAGCCAATTAGCCAAAGTGAGCCTGTCATCCAAATGTGCTCTTCATTTCATAAATGCATTTATTTAATTTTGAAGCCACCGGTCACGTCGCAGCCATCTTTGAAAATGAAACTGAGCCTGACGTTCTACGTCTAAAATGGAAAAAAAGCGACTTTCTGTTATTTCAGGTATTCAATGGCTGACATTTAAAAAGAAAATACCACAGCTTGCCATTGCCATAGACTGCCATTCTTAAAATCTTTCAATTAAGGCAGTCTTTGGCTGTCTATTTTCCCTTACAAAGGGATTCTGATAATGACCCTTCTGGCATTTATGAGGAAACTGTTCCCTGGGAGGAAGCGATACTTTACACGCCATCTTGGAGCCTAATTGGGCAAGAAGTGAAGCTCCATTAACTAATAGCATGCAATACACAACATGCCAAGAGCTGAGAAATTATATCTATGTGAAACTGGTTCTGTTTAAAAATCTATAGATGAAAGTACTGGCACGGACATGATGGTGTATTTCATTGGAAAATCCCTATAAATTCCAATTCCACAAATTAATTTGATGGCTTATGGGGCCAACTGCTTCCATGATGACTATTCAGACAGGGCATGAGTTTAAGATGAGACGGGGTATGGTTCAAGAACCTTTTTTTGTTCCAAATACAGTAAGCAAAAATACAACAATAACTATCTTTGTATTTTAAAAGCCTTCAGTACACAATTAGCAATCCCCCACCGTGCAGTTAAATCTCCACATATTAATAAACATGTGTTTGCAAATCCTCTAAGCAATACAGCGACTCACTATGGACCACAGCCCCTCAGTCACACAGCATATCAACATGGTGGAATAACAAAACTTCAAGCCCTTCTCTTCACTATCTGTCACCACACTCTCTTCAGCTGTTTCAACATTTTATAATGAGGCTGAGCCGGATGACAAGATGACATGTACTCATCTGAACGCAGTCCAATTCAAATTCTTTCTTTCTTTTTTTTCCTATTAAGCTCCAAGCCGCCCAGGTATCTTCCCTCTTTTTTTCTCTCACCATCTCCAAACAATAATATGTCCCCCCGCGCTGCATATCAGGTGTAACACAAGCCACATTACTGTAAATTTAGTAACTAGAGAATGCTGGCTACATGTGATTCATTTTGTGATTGAAGGATCAATAACCAATTTTGAAGATGACTCGGTGGAGTGGGCCGAGATTGCGAGGCCACCTTTAGATGTGTGGTGTAAATCTTGGCAGGGGTGGATGTAAGCCTGAAGTGGTGGTGGTGGTGGTGGTGTGTGTGTGTGTGGGGGGGGGCTGCCATGGTTCCTGCCTCGGGGAATGATTTATGCCCGGGTCCTGAGACATGTGCTGTTAGCGTTTTAGGCTCTCATCAAGCGGTCTGGGCTAATTTGAGAGGTCCCATCAGTGTAAGAGACCACTGGGTGAATCGTGGGAATGGTAAAGGGATGGGGTCAGAGTGTTACTGTATGTAGGAAGTAAGGCTGAGGCAGCAACAGCAAAAAAAAAAAGAAAAGAAAAAGAAACTATTGAGAAAGGCTCAGGGGCGATAACCATCAGCTTCATCATCATTATCAACCTCATGAGCACGATGAGTCGCTCACACAAGTGTTACAGACTTTTTCCTCCATCTCTTGCTAGTGCACACGCGGGCACACACACATATATACAGACAAAAGACTGAAAGCTATAGACGGACGCGGAGAGAGGGAGAAAGAGGGAGAAAGAGGGAGATAGAGTACATGACTTGATAGAAGCTGAGACTCCAGAAAGTAAACGATTGTGCCAGGCCGTCATCTTAGGGCCAGAGTCAACCATCCACACAAGGATTGCGAAGAGACAATCATTTAAATGTTCCCCTCACATCACAGTAACAGTGGCTCGCCTGCCTGCACCATCTCCCGGTGCAGCGTGAGAGCAGCTCCGAGAGCTGGTTGCACAAGTGCTGAAAGCGAATGGATCAGAGGTGACAGGAGAGAGAGAAGTTAGATGGAGGAAGCTCATTAGGAGCGATGCACACTCCTCGAACGGCCCCAATCCGAGCGACGCGCAGAGACTTGTGTGACTTGGCCGTGAGCTCTGAAGGACATCTCATAATGTGTGACATGTGAAAACACCCACCACCTCCACTAATAGCTCTATTGTCAGCGGAATAAATAAGAATGCATGAATGTGCATGCATGTAGACTTTGTCACTCTGGTCATGTGAGACGTAGTCTGTGTGTAAAGGCAATTCCCTCGCTCCCCGAGTTCCCACAGAGATCCGTTCTTCTGACAGACCAGATGTGAGATGGATTGACTGTCGGTGTGAGGTGTAGAGGAGCGGTGGTGGTGATAGGGTGGGGGTGTTTCATTATGTGCACAGCTCCCAGGTGGCCATTTGTCCTGGCAGTTTCGTCCCGGTGGAGTGCAGCCGTATAGGGGGCTGAGCGGGCAACGGCGCGGACCCACGGCGAGCAAGCGTCGGCTGCAACGACACCGTCCTCAGCCCCACAGCTGCCAGCGGGCCCCATCAATCTCCGCTCTTCAGTAACTAAACCACATGCCAAGGAGCCGCACCGGCTTCCTGACTCGGCCAATTACAGTGATCCATTAAGAAGAAAGAGAGCAGGACCAACAGATGGGAGAACGCCAACGTGTTCAACGGCCGGCCGTGTTCGTTTGCAGACGAGACAAAATCTGTTTTCCTGTTGACGCGCTTCTTACCTCTAGTGCAAGGGGAAAAAACAAACGGAAAAAAAGAGCCGAGACAAGATGTTGGCTTAGTGTGTTTCAAAGTTACTTGCAAGATAATAAGATAATTCCTGTGACGTCCAGATGGTCGTTTGTCCGGAGTAGACAACGAACCAGCCAAATCCACAACATGTGATTTAGTTTTCCGGTAATTGCCAATACGAAGAACAGCCAAATGTGGCGACCGTGAATACCCAAGAAATCATAGTAAGGGGCACAGAACACACAGCATGTCATCATTTTGGATCATCCTAAAACAAAAACTAGGTTTCATAATCAACAAGAGCAGTTCAGATGACGTATTACACACTTCGCCATTACCCCTCTTACTTGCCCTAAGCATTATAGCAACGTATCAGACCATGCACTGCAGTTTCACATGGACTTCATAATATTCAATCTCAAGAACCCCTTTAAGTCCCATGAGAGGGAGGTTGCCTTTAAATAGATAGGTGATCTTACACAGTATAAACATTATAAATGTGTTACGAACGTCAGAGGGAAGCTTTCCGATGAGGGCCACTGTGAGCGTTGCATCCCCCTACCAGTGAGGTAGAATACAAGTGTGAGATGCAAACACAGCACCGTGGGGGAGCGCCCACGAGAGAGACCGTGATCAAACGCACCCATCGACGCAGCGCGGCTCACACGGGAGCTCCATCTGCAGCAGCCTTAATCCAACAAACACAAGAGTTATTATGAGATATCTGATCAGCGGCGTTAAAAGCTCAATGGGCCACGCGGCAATAAACCGACACGGATGCTTTCCGTGGCTTTGGCTCCAGCGCTTTTCTGTAGACTTTTATGCAAAATGTGAGTTTATTTACTTCTCGGGGCCCATGGAAGCGGATGAATTGGGCGCGGAGGGTAGCAAGAAGGAGCTGCTTTAAGTAATGGGTCCGTCTTTAATGAGCGAGCGGGGACTGCACTGGCTGGTGACAGAGAGGATTTCTCTCTCTCTCTCTCTCTCTCTCTCTCTCTCTCTCTCTCTCTCTCTCTCTCTCTCTCTCTCTCTCTCTCTCTCTCTCTATGGGTCTCCATCACAGCGGAGAGCCTCATCCTAAATCACGGTGTTATTGCTGTGAGCGGCACACCAGTATCACTCCCCAGGGACAGAACTTCCGGTTTTTATGAAGGCTCGGGTAATTGAACAGCAAGAGGTAAAAACGTCTAATCCACCTATCCGTAAAAAGGAGCATAGACGTACGAAGTGACTGGTATTCTTGCTCTCTATCCCTCTCTCCCGCTTAACAGTTTGTCACTGGGATATGTTTGTGCGTTGACGGTGTTCGGCACAGGAGTGATGGTATCATCTCGGGCATGTGTGTCCGAATGTAAATAAGCCTGTCACTTTAGCCACTAGGTCATATGGAGTGTATAGGATGGCCCTGAAGGTTGGGTGGAGCGTCACTTCATGGCCCCTCAAAACAAACTTGTCAAGAAATCCTGTGCACAAAAAGACAGCCGAGAGTGGCACAACAAATTGGCTTTGTCACTGTTATTTACAATTACCCGACACAGAGACAGAAGATATGGCATTTTTAGTCAGCAAACTGACTCAGGGTAATATTGTATCACACAAGCACCCCGTCACTTTAGTCAATAGGACACACACTACATAAAGCCATAAAACACCGGGACAGCAAAATGGTGCTGTTGAAATTCTCAGTACTTCGCAAGATATTAAGTATTAATTGGGTTTAGGAGGCAGCATGGCGGCGCAGTGGTTAGCGCGGTCGCCTCACAGCAAGAAGGTCCTGGGTTCGAACTCCGGGGTTGTCCAACCTTGGGGGTCGTCCAACCTTGGGGGTCGTCCCAGGTCGTCCTCTGTGTGGAGTTTGCATGTTCTGCCCGTGTCTGCGTGGGTTTCCTCCGGGTGCTCTGGTTTCCTCCCACAGTCCAAAGACATATAGGTCAGGTGAATCGGCCGTACTAAATTGTCCCTAGGTGTGAATGTGTCGGCCCTGTGATGGACTGGCGGCCTGTCCAGCGTGTCCCCCCCGCCTGCCGTCCAATGACTGCTGGGATAGGCTCCAGCATCCCCGCGACCCCAATTGGGATAAGCGGCTTGGATAATGGATGGATGGATGCACTAAACAGAAAGTTTCATGGGGCTGAAAAATAAATCAAACTCATGCGACCACTTGCATACTTTTGGCCGTAACATCAGTAAGAGCATGACCATCTTTTAAACTTAAAATTTTTTTTGTTAATTTGGCTTGTATGATCATTCATATGCAGCTTTCAAATGCAAATAGCATTTTGGCATCCACCAAAATCCATCAGCTTGTCGATACACCACTTAAAACTGTGCTGCCAAGTATTAAACCCTGTAAAATTTCCTTATAGTCCCTGCCTGACATTGAATCAGCTTTCCAAGTCAACGTTGTAACCTTATCTATCTTTAATATCTCAAATTAAGTCCTTGAGTGTGAATAAGATGTTGCAAAGATAAAAGGATCTTTCTATATGCACTTCTCATCTCAATTAGAAGCCACAAAATCCCCGAGAGCATAGAGGATAACGTGTCTCATTTATGTTTTGATTAAAAGGGTTGTCTCTGTCAGAACCGGAGGGCTTTCACAGAAGAAATCCAATTAACATTCAGTGGGGAAGCCCAGCAGGGAATCGGTTCTTCACCAGGAAACACCGAAGCCACCGCGCGGCCTCCGTGGCAAGTCAGGTCCGGAATAGCCTCTCTTTTGGAAATGCTGTTAATCAACTTTTGTCACAGAAGCAAATGTAACTGCAGCAGTAGGACTGAAAAACGAACAAAGCCGGTTTGGTTCTTTGTTTATTTATGAACAAGTCAACACGACACAGGCAATGCCCACATCCTTCAGACATCCTGCTGCTCTTACGTAGGAAAGGAATTGCACAAGGGGATTGGGGGTAATGTTGGTGGGGGGAGGGTAGTGCCACTCAAAAGCTGCCATCCTAGATGTGACAGCTCTGTAAAGAGCCCTGTGCATGGGAGAGCCTGGCGGTCCACTCTGCCAACACTACTCTGATAAGCACTCGCGGACACAGAGACACCCCACCCCCAACGGAGACACACGCACACACACACACACACACACACACACACACACACACACACACACACACACACACACATAGTCAACCTGCTACACGTGACAGGCCCTCGGCTCGGTCGCTCTCAAACCGTCCCCGCAGACCGATGTCAAAAGTCTCCTGACACAGGGACGGCAGGAAACTGAACTTGCCGTCTTTCTCTCTGATTTCACGGTTGTAAAATCTGCAAAGAAAGTATGCGCGCTCGGATTTATTCACCATACTTTACCCCCCCCCCACCCTCCAGTCAACAACTCCATGCCATGTGTCGATATCTGATCATATCCCAAAAAATGATCAAGGCCAAAAACCTGCAAAATGTCTTCCTTTGAAATGTGCGGGAAACATCTGTCTCTGGCAGCTTTGAAAACCCACAGAGACAGGCGACTGTCTGATGTGGCAACGTGGCCAACATGTCACATGACTGTCAAAACACAGCCAGGCATCTGCACATCCCAGTCTCCCTCATGGCTGTGCGCAACCCTCGCATCCCATGTTACCTTACAGGAACTTCAACGCATAGCTTAAAGGATGAGATAATGTTCTGTTCTATGTCTTAATAAGCTTCCTGCAGTACTTTGAAATCTCTGCCAGGGTGGAGAATGTATTTTTCCCTTTTTGAAATTATGATTGGCCTTGTGTGGACATGGAGCAGATGGTGTTATGTACCTCTTGGGTGGTGGAAGCAACAAGTGTGCAATTAAAGGCCTGTGGAGGTGCTTTCAATTTTAAACAGATCAACATCGAAAAAGTAAATTCATTCAGCCATATAGTTGGGACATTAATGGTTACCATGAAGTGCATTTGGTGAATTAATCTGACATCTAGGTTCATAATTTAGTTGGAAAATCCGATCAACACTGCAAACATGGGTATATGCTAATGACCAGTTTTAGTGGTCAGAAACAATTTAAGTGTGTTGACTGCCTTTGTGACAATTCCAAACTTTCCCTATTCACATTCACTAATGAAGGCAACACTGAACCCCAAAGCCAAATATAAATTACATGTCAAGCTGTTTTTGCTTCTCCTTAGGTCCACAGAAATTGTGACTTTTATGTTAAAGGGCACAATAATGCCATGTAGACAATGAGACTGCAGATTTTGAATGAGTTACTGCAGCAGGAAACCTCGTAGGATACAGGGAATAGAATGAGAAAAAACAGGGTTTTATAGATACACTGATGAGCCAAAACATTAAGACCACTCACAGGTGAACCAAATAATGTTGATCATCTCCAAACAAAGGCACATGTCAAGGTCTGGGTAGATCAGATGGTAAGCAATCAGTTCTCGTAGTCAACATGTTGGATGCAGGAGAAATGGGCAGGAGTAAAGACCTGGGCGACTTTGACGAGGGCCAAATTGTTACGGCCAGGCGACTGAGTCCGAACATCTCTGAAACGGGTGCTCCTGGTCAGCAGTGGTGAGCACCAAGAGTGATGAGTGGTGAGTACCGAGAGTGGTCCGAGGAGGGACAATCCACAAACCGGCAACAGGTTGTCTGGCGCTCAAGGCCCATCGATGCATGAGGGCAATGAAAGCTATCGCGTCTGGTCCGAACCAACAGAAGGTCTACCGTGGCAGAAGTCACAGAAAATTTTAATGATGATTATGGGAGGAAGGAACACCAAGTGCATCCCACCCTGCTGTGTATGGGGCTGCGTAGCCACAGACCGGTCAGAGTGCCCATGATGACCCCTGTCCACTGTTGAAAGCCCCTACAATGGGCACGCGAGTGTCGGAACTGGACCCTGGAGCAGTGGAAGAACGTCTTCTGGTCCAATGAGTCCCATTTACTTTTAGATCACGTGAATGGCCATGTACATGTACACCGTTTACCTGGGGAAGTGATGGCACTGTCAGAAGACGACAAGCCAGTGGAGGGAGTGTGATGCTCTGGGTAATGTTCTGCTGGGAAACCCTGGGTCCGGCCATTCATGTGGACATCAATTTGACACTTACCAACTACCAAAACATAATTGCAGACCAGGTACATCCCTTCATGGCAATGGTATTCCCTGATGGCAGTGGCCTCTTTCAGCAGGATAATGTGCCCTGCCACACTGTACACATTGCTTAGGAATGGTTTGAGGAACATGATGAAGTGTTCAAGGTGTTTTCCTGGCCTCCAAATTGTCCAGATCTTAATCTGATCGAGCATCCGTGGGATGTGCAGGACCAACAAGTCCGATTCACAGTAGCTCCACCTCACAACTTACAGGATTTTAAGGATCTGCTGCTAATGTTTTGGTGTCAAATACCCCAGGACACCTTCAGGGTTCTTGTAGAGTCCATGCCTCTGTGGGCTGGTGCTGTTTTGGTGGCACATGGAGGACCAACAGAATATTAGAAGGGTGGTCATAATGTTTTGGCATATATAGATAATCCAGTGAGTCAAGTAAATCCTTTGAGACAGTAGAAGCCTGTTTCATGCCATAAGCAGGTGTGTATATATATATATATATATATATATATATATATATATATATATATATATGCTCTATATTTCATTTCACCAGAGACGGTATCAATCACATGATGCTCCAATGATAGATAGGCAATCTGATATCAAGACTAGGAGGAAAAAATACCCCACTCAGTCAATCCTTGACCTCATGGAGCGAGCAGTCCGTTTGGTTAAAAACTACAGCTATCACATAAAAATGGATTTTTCCTCTAAATCAATTGTGGGGGGAAATGTTTGAACTAAAAATGGCCATAGAAGGCTGTCACTAATAAAGAATCACTGCTGACTGGGATTTCCACATCACCTCCTCCTCCTCTAAAGCACCCAGTACTTAAGAGTATTTTTGACTGCAGGCTATTTAGACCAAAATAAAAGACAATGCAAGCAGATTTTAATGTTTGCATAGGAACTGCCTTTGGACTAGGAACCATCTCAGCATGCTTAGAGCTAAAGGATAGAGCAATTACCATTCAACGACAGCGGTTACGCTGCTGCTGAGGCGCCTTCACAAGACGCAAAGGAAGTGGTGAAACATTTAGGTCAAGTAGAGTTCAGACGCTCACAGCTATACCTCCACCGCATGAGGACAACACAGCTCCAGTCCAACTTTCAAAATGTAAGGTGTCACAAATGTTAAGTGTGGCAAACAACATGTCAGATTGGGATCGCCTGAGTAACAAATAACTAACAATTCAAAACTTTTCATGTTTTAAGTTATAAATTTCCTGGATTCAAGTGTGGTTGGGTGGGGATTTATTGTTCGTTGTAGAATTTTTTTAATCTTTTTTTTTATTTTGAGATACTTTATTGATCCCCATAGGGATATTAAGCTCTGCATTTAACCCATCCTAGCTGTGTAGCTAGGAGCAGTGGGCAGCCACCGTGCAGTGCCCGCGGACCAACTCCAGTTCGTCTTGGCATGCCTTGGTCAGGGGCACAGACAGCAGTACTAATCCTAACATGCATGTCTTTTTGATGGTGGGGGAAACCAGAATACCTGGAGAAAACCCACCGCAGACACGGGGAGATCATGCAAACTCCACACAGAGGACGACCTGGGATGACCCCCAAGGTTGGACAACCCCCGGGGTTTGAACCCAAGACCTTCTTGCTGTGAGGCGACAGCACTAACCACTGGGCAACCATGCCACTCAATTGATCATTGACCATTGACCTTTTAACTAAATGGTTCACTGATGAGCTGTTGCACACAGTACACTCAAGGCTCAGCGTTTTCGGCTTTTATTTTTCAAAGCCATCCAGCATGCTGAATTTTGCCACAAGAGGACACTGTTACATAACCTCACACGAACAGGAACAACCTTTGGATCCGTGGAAACATAAAATCCGGGTGAAAATCAGTTTAAACCGATCTGCGTCTTTTAAAAAATCTGAGTACATTGTAGTACTTTGCAGTGACCACAGGTGTGGCAGAACACTTTACTAAAATCTAACATGAATCACAAAATTGCATGCAGTGTGTTTATAAATCAGCTAAATGAACATCATTAGCATTACACATGTCCTCCAATGTAATGCAGTTTGTATCCCAACTAACAGCAGCTTAATTTTGACAAACTTAGTTTCATCATATGGCCTTTACAAACAATCAGCTACAATGGATGTGCAATGGATTTGTCTGCCTTGCCAAACTGCACTGTTCTTGGCAACCATCCAAAATACCATTTCCCAATAAATCAATTTGCATACTGCGTAAACTAATTAGGAGGGCAGGGGATATCCCCACCTATATGTTTGAGTAATCTGTTTGATGTCTTAAATTTCATTTTGACAAGTGGCTTCAGATTTTGCATTGTCACACATAAGAGACAAGATGTATTGCGGAAAATGAACAAATTTAATTGCCAAAAGATTAGACTAAAAGGTATAAACAGACGTTATGAGCCAAACATACATAAATGATAAGTTTGCATTTTCTCAATCTCCCCGTTTGGAATAGTCATTATAGAATAATAACTATGATACAATTTTGGAAGTATGAGTGTCTTCTAGCATTTCATGAGAATTCATAAGTGACTGGCCCCTACAAGAACCATTATATCCCATGGTCAAGTATTATATACCATATTTTTTCCTGAAAGAAAATTTGCATCACATGAAAGACAAGCTATGAATAATTGTCGAAGCAAAGGAAGACTCATGACAACTAATCCAATTCTCGTCTTATGTACTCACTCCAAGCAAATATAAGCCGCATCTCCGTGGGTTTTCAACTAATTTATCAAAATTCAACCGATGACACCTTTAATCCGTGGCCAAGAGGACCTTGCATAACTCTTCCAAATTGCAATAAAGACTTACACTAACGATCAAAGGTAATATGCAAATATCATGTAAATGAGCGTGAAATGAATTAAAATAGGCACGGCCATTCATAAAACAACGCGCAAATATCAGAACTGACCTTTTGGAATAATAGTATGACAAAAAATAAATAAATTAATACACTAAAGCTCATTCTTTCCAACTTCAAAGAGAATCTAACGATGAACCCGCCTCATGATCTTGCCTGTGTTCATTTATGATTAATGCAATAGCCTCACAGGCAATAAAAAGGAGATATAAACTGAGCATCATACAACGGGATATTATCTTTTCCTTCACTACCTAGCTCAATGTGGCTGCTCACATGCAGTAAAGGTTGGTTGATCCACTTGATATCTGTCATTCCTTCTTTCCTCCCCTCGCTATCACCAGTGCCGCCCAAGAGAGTCGACTGTGGGACCGTCTTCTGCAAGATTCAACACCCTGTGAAGGACTGCAAATAAATAAATTCTAAGTAAGCTGCTGCTGAAATGGCGTGGGGGGGGGGGTGTATTAGGAATTTGCTACCACCACACAATATTTCCAATCTGAAGTGGTGTTGCATTTTCACCACATTTCACTGTATAATATGATGCAAGATAGTGAAGAAAGCCGTAATTTCTTCAGCACTTGGCTACCCTATCACTCCATCTTTGCAATAAGTTTAGAAATAGCTTCAAAAGATTTCCAATGAACAGAACAGAAATTCACTTCCTATAGACATAGTAAAATACAGCCAGTTGTGGATCCGAGCCTTGATCTCAATAATGAAGAGTCTTTTATGACAGATGGTGGCCAAAAGGTCAAAGACACACATGGGTTCACCGCAAGGGGAACACTCCAGTAGGAAGCCCCCATGCTTCTGTGGTGGAGGCACTTGGGAGGGGTACCACCAAAGGCTTTTTTGAAACTAGCAGGTTACAAAGTGGATATCTACAGTGCATCTCAGTCATTCACTTTACAGGTTCCCTGGAGCCTGACGATTCAATACTGTGCACCATGGGGGGAAATGTCGTGTGACATTTAATCAAAAATACAGTAATATGTAAACTCTACTGAAAGTAATTTGAAAAATTCCCACACCTAGTGTTGACAAGACGGGTCACAAATTGTGATGGGGGAAAAGTCCCATAGTACATCAACATTAGGAACCAACGCAATAGTAGGCTAACTCAAAAATCAATATATGTCACACATAGCATTATCTAGCCAAACACAATACTGCTGTTATAGGCAACTTGACTCATTTTTCAACAGCATTCCCATTACAACACTGTACTGGTCTGTTGTATCATATACATCAAATTTTATTGTGAACTTAAGAGTATTACACACTACTGTTCGAAATTATGTTCATGTTGAGAATTGGTAAGCTGCATGTAAGGATTTATGAAAACAAAGAGCAGAGGCCTCTGGGACTGAGCACAGAATTATTTTGACATGAATGAAGGGGAGAGTCGTCTAAAAACGCAGAGAAACCACACAGGAGCCCCACTGCCCGATCCCCGCCTCTGACTGGATGTCCTCTGATCTACTCTTCACTTAATGAGGTGTCATGTACAGTTTATATAAAAGGTATGACCTTATTAAACCATGACTGAAAGGGTGAGGAGATAGCTGGGGTAAGATAAATGGCAAGGCTGCATGGGGACTAGGCTTCTTTACGACATGCGCAGGACAAGAAATCTTCACTCAGATCGTTCTGAGAGGTATTGATGACATTTCATATCGCTTACGCTGTGCTCCTGAATAAATGGACTGAGGCAAAGGGAAATGGAAGACGGGCATACGCAAAATAGGCCATGTTAAAATAATGCTGGAAAAGGACATTTTTCAAAACTGATTACAAATTTTATTTAGACTCGTTTACAAAACAAATAATCGGCCCAATTTTTTATTTTCATTTTAGTGCACTCACACAGCAACAATTAGGTTTCGAAAACAGCAGATCCACCCTGATATTAGCTGGCTGAAAAAAGTAAAAACCCAACCCAAATGATCTAGCTGAGGAAAATAAATGTAAATAAAAAAAAAACCAAAAAAAAACCAGATGAATGCTGAATGCGGCTGGGATCGGAGCCAGAGTAGATTTGCCAATATAGATTTCAGTACAATGCAGAGGGTAACACATCATTTCCCTAAGAGCCAGAATGCTCTTTATACTAAGACTGCTCCAAGCTTTGCAAAGCCAGTTACATATTTTTTTTCTCCCTCTAACTTGATTTCTGACAGCCAATTCAATTAGACTGGATATGTGTGGGTGTAAAAAAGGCAACTTGACAAACTCGGAAGATGGATGGCAACCTTTGCTTCACCATTAAAGTCACAATTGCATCACGTTGTGGCTCAATCCATAGATGCATTAGCAGCAGCAGCAGTAGCAGCAGAATAAGCACGACCTGCACCACGCAAGGGCATTTGGTAGCTGAGGATCTAAAGCGCTTAAATTGTTCCTCCTCTAAATGATCTGCATGCTTCAAAGGTTTCCATTTTGGGCTGTCAATGGGTGAAATGGCATCTGATACATCCATCATTGTTAATTCAAAGTTCATCTGATACAAAGAATAAAAACAGAAACACAGAATGAAATCCCTAGGAGAATATCTTAGTGCGAAAGCCGTTTTGTTTTCAGGAGATGAGGCACAGTGACTCATCGGCCACCTGACCTCAATGGCAGTCTGTGGGGACGGGCTGTCTGGCCGAGTCCTCATCAGAGTCATCAGGCGCCGAGGAGGAGCCAACCTGCTGGTAGATGAAGGAGTAGAGGCTGACGTCAGGGCAGGGACCCCGGCAGCTCTTGCACACCGAGCTGTAGTACTGCCCCAGGAGATCGTACACCTCTCCTGTGATGGAAAACAGGGGGAACTTGTCAGCCGGTCACTCCGCATAGTTGACTGATGCCACCATAAACAAAGATGCTCTTTCTCGGTTCCAGAAAAGGCTAATAATACATCCCATAATTTCATTATATAAAATCAGGCCAACTTATCTTCACAATGGGATTAAGGTCAACATAAGCATGTGTTATCGCATATACAGGTACCAACAAAAAGCAGGACTTAGAACAGGCAGAAAAGTTGTTTGCCATACCGACACACATATTCCTCTCAGTGAGGAAAGAGTGCATCCTGTGGACGTCTGACATGAGCTTGCTGTCACCAAAGGTGAAATAGGCCACATCGCGGCCTGCCTCGGCAGCTGCCAGCATCTGGAGCAGAGCTGTAGTAACAGAAGCCCTGAGCATGTTAAACCTCTCCAGAGAGTCACACGAACGCTGTCCCGATAGATTAGACGGTAGTCTCTTTAAACGACGAGTGACAAGGGCTGACATTCCTCCATTTAGCAAGCAAACTGATAAAATATAAAACAATTCAACAGTAGATAACCAGTTTATTTAATGCATTCACACATTGCCATTATTTCTTTTTGTAAAAAATGTAAAACACAAGAAATAAAGATAATTTTCAGCCGGCTGAAGACATCTGAACCTGACATGTGAGTGACACCAGTGCCAGCGACAAAAGGTAAATAACCAAGGGGATAGGTCTAACCCCCACTGAGAACTCTGGATTAGTCACAGAGTTGCAATAGCGGCTAGGTCTGGCCCCGGAGAGCGGTGAATATTTAAAGAGGTTGAAAATAAGCCTGCTGATTAATGAAGTCTGGGACAGTGGCATGTTAACTGGCAAGAGCTGAATAAACGTCTTCAAATCGGGGGTAGACTATGCTGGATAGCTTCACACTTGCAGTTTCCCTCCCATACTCTACATTTGCATTCCCTGAGAAATTCTCTGACAATTAAAAATATATGGCGATGTGAGGCCACAGCAGTTAAACAGAGGGGAGCAGCATCTGCATCACAGCCTCTTCCCCAGAGACGTGTCATTAAGGAGACAGTGGGTAACTGCCAGTGGAGGGCTGTAGGTTTCTTCTGCTAATTAACAAATATTCATGGACATGTGTGGTATGCAACCAATGCTGCTTGTGGTCAGACAGAAACTTACTAAAGTGTAGGGACGCAAATAATCCGTAATATGAGCCACTACTCTGGACGGCCAAGTGTAAAACTCTGCTAAACCACCCTGCCCATTGACAGTGATACAGGGCTCAGGCATGGTCCAGTAATGGATTGATAGGCTAGGGCAGGCGATCAATTTCACTATTAATGAAAAATATTAACTTTGTCAGTTGATCAATAAGAGGAAGGCAGACGAATAGGCCTTAACTAAATGAATGCATTCCCCAGAAGATGAATAGATGGCCACACTGATCTGTTGCAGGATTTCAAGCCGAGATCCATTCTAGTGCATCCAGCAGCACAGCATACTTGATCCACTGAGCTGGGATACAGTGGGACCGAGTCTATTTTCAGGCCCCGGTGAGGTTGTCTCTCCCCTGCAGCTTACCTTTCAGCCTGGTGTCACCCCTAAAAATCCCACAGCCCCAGTTCCCAGTGGCCACAGCCGACAGTTTCTGGCTTCTGTCCTCTGGACGGGCAAAACCACAGTAGGCCTAAATAAAGAAAAAGGGAGCAGCATGATTAAAATCAGGAAGAATTGCACACAAAAAAAAAGAAGAAGACAATTTCATATAAAAAAAAAAACGCCTCTGTCGCAAACACGTGCATCATAATAAGGAGATGCCCATATTTTACAAAGTAATGTTACCAAATTACCCTGAAAAACTTGGATGAGGAAATGTCTTATGTGTTGGCTTTACACCAAGTCATTAAGGTAGCCATAAGAATTGAATGACATCTCATCTGGTGAAAAAAAGCTGGAAGCAGCTCTAAAGGGCCTCTCTCATGGGTACACTATATCAGCTTTAGATCAATTGTGTGTTCATAATATTAAGACACAGGACCCCTATATACTTGCTCACAAATGAAATATATAATGCAACAAATTTATTCTGTTTGCCTGCAGGCCAGTGCTTACCATGTAATTCAACGCATGCACACATAAAAGGTTTGTGAGATCTGACTGGCCTGGCTAAATATACATTTTTTTAGAAGTCATTTGGGAATCCCAGACATAAAAGCTCAGTTTTATTGCCATTGGTGTTATAATGTCTTCAGTTTTACCTAGTATAAATTGGCTATTTCCGACGACACATAGGCACAAACAATAGTGTTTGACACAGAAATTTTATGTGACATCAGAAATTACAAAAAAAGTGAATAAATTAAATTAAGCTTTTCAAGAGGAACTGGACATTAATTTCCGCCTATGAAATGAAGCGGATCGTGACAATGAGCTGCAAGTACTCATGCTCCCTGTGACCAGCCATAAATTCTTCCTACAAAAGGGCAGATGTGACAGTTAGCTAAACAATCTACCAAACAGGATTGATCTCCATGTTGGTGCATTCTTCACACCCCTGTCAGAGCTGTCAAACTCCTCCATGCTTTTGAGGGTGCACTTGACAACATCAACATCTTGATTTTCTATTGCAAATATCCATCTACGCCCGAGAGAAATACCAAAGAGGTGGAAATACTACCATTTGAAAGCTTTAGGATTTGGAGCACCTGAGGTCACGATTTTATTGCATTAAAATACAATTTAGGGAAACATTGCATTGAAATTTTCATTGAATCAAGATAAACCACCTCTAAAATGAAACTATAAAAAAAGCCACTTTAATTTTGTCATTGTACAGTTGTTTGGTTATAATGAAATGTGTTCTCTGCATTTAACCCATACTATTGTATAGGAGCAGTGGGCAGCTGCAGCGCCCAGGGGACCAACTCCAGTTCTTCTTTCCATTGCCTTGCTCAGAGACACAGGCAGGAGTATTAACCCTGCATGTCTTTTTGATGGTGGGAGGAAACCGGAGCACCAGGAGAAAACCCCATGCAGACACAAGGAGAATATGCAAACTCCACACAGAAAGGACCTGGGATGGCCTGGGTTTCGAACCCAGGACCTTCTTTTTTTTTGGGGGGGGGGGCGCCCTTTTATCTTCCTAATTGTATCTGGCCAATTACCCCACTCTTCCGAGCTGTCCTGGTAACTGCTCCACCCCCTCTGTCGATCCGGGGAGGGCTGCAGACTACCACATGCCTTCTCCGATACATGTGGTGTCACCAGCCACTTCTTTTCAGCTGACAGTGAGGGGTTTCACCAGGGAGACGTAGCGCGTGGGAGGATCACGCTATTCCCTCCACAGTGCCCCCCCCCCCCCGGAACGGGCACCCCGATTGAACAGAGGAGGCGCTAGTGAAGTGAACAGGACACACACCCACATCCGGCTTCCCACCCGCAGACACGGCCAATGGTGTCTGTAGGACACCCGACCAAGTCGATCCGGTGATCCCCGTGTTGGTAGGCAACAGAATAGACTGCCATACCACCCAGACGCCTCACCCAGGACCTTCTTGCTGTGAGGCAACAGTGCTAACCACTGGACAACCATGCTTAACTTTGGATCATGTATTGAAGAGAACTCAATTTCAAATAATTAGCATAATGAACGCAAAAATATGTTTGCCAAAGCAGTTAAGTTTGCCTTGGACAATGGAACCGTGTTTCCCAAATATCATCCCAACCAGCTACTACATCTGTGAAAGGAAAAATGCCAATAAAAGTTTCTACCAAGGTATAAACCCTTCTGCTACCCTGCTACTAGAGGCATACAACTTCAGAAGATCAAAACACATCAAAAAACAGTGGTAGACTGCCCCTATACATTTCCACTGTCATAAATAATAGATCACGTTCATATCTATGTCTACAATGAATTACTGATTACACATAACAGCAGCATTCACCATACAGTCACTACAGGGTGTTTTGCTGACCGATATAACTGTGTACTAAATCTAAGTGACAGTTTGTTAGATTTTTTTGGATTCCCCCCCCCCTTTTCTCCCCAATTGTATCCAGCCAATTACCCCACTCTTCCGAGCCGTCCTGGTCGCTGCTCCACCCCCTCTGCCAATCCGGAGAGGGCTGCTGACTATCACATGCCTCCTCTGATACATGTGGAGTCACCAGCTGCTCTTTTCACCTGACAGTGATGAGTTTCACCAGGGAGACATGGCGCATGGGAGGATCACGCTATTCCCCCCAGTCCCCCCCCCCAAACAGGCGCCGCGACCGACCAGAGGAGGCGCTAGTGCAGCGACCAGGACACATACCCACATCCGGCTTCCCACCCACAGACACAGCCAATTGGGTCTGTAGGGACGCCCGACCAAGCTGGAGGTAACATGGGGATTCAAACCAGCGATCCCCGTGTTGGTAGGCAACGGAATAGACCGCTACACTACCCGGGCGCCTAGGTTTGTTAGATTTTTAACACAGGAAGAAGGGGGGGGGTCGAAAGACAAGTCAATGAAAGCAGGACAGCAAACAGGAAATCATGCAACGAGGACTGGAAGGAAAAGCAACGAAGAGAGGGAGTGACCTTATTGAGTTCTCTGTTGATTCTAGCCAGGTGAAACTGCTCCAGAAAGCTCCCAAACTGTAGCGCATCAATGGCCACAATCTCTGTGCATTTTCTCTGCCAATCATCACTGAAATGGGTCAAAGAAAAAAAAACAGTCAATAACCATACATCATTCTTTTTATTCTCGAATAAAATACAAATGCACACATTTGCTCAAAGGCACCCCCCCCCCCCGTAACTTTTCAGTCTTTTTTAACTGTGCAATTCATTTATGTCATATCTACACTAAGAACTCAGTCAAAGTGAAAAGTAAATTTCAAAACTATGTAAATGATGTTTCCCAGATGTCTAGTTCAGCTTCATATTCAAATGGTTCTGAGGATATTTTTCATTTTACTTTAGTAGAGCGGTTCCAAATGTCCTTGGCAGTGGATTTGACATGAGCCATCATAATGTCAGACCCACTGGGATTTCATGATACAGAATAGGCTGTGCCTCAGTCTAGCCAACGCATTTCATCACTCAGACATGAAGGAGGGGTGCAAATTAAAAGGTGTGTAGTTATTTACTTCTCATCTGACATGTCTGAAAATAATCTCATTAAAAATGCCAATTTGAACTTCGACCTTACAGTTATGTCTTTTTAAGATCCCAAGCACCAATATTTGAGAAGCTAAATTATCATTACGCCGCCACCCAAATTCCAAATACCCAGGAAGAAAAAATGTTGAATTACAGCAAGTTAAAGAAGGGAAACAAGTGTTTAAGCTGCTAACTGTATTACCTTCATTTAAAAATACAGAATTCCCCTTAAACGAATACAATACAATAAAATGCAAAGACAGATTTTTTTTTAAATGTCAATCCAAATATTCAATTAGAGGGAAAGGCATAAAGAAACAGTAGGATTAGCATCTATTAATTGATTTTTGTTTGATTTCAGGATCATTATGGATTAAATACCTTGGAATTGTATCCTGATGGCTGCCAAACCATTTGTAGCTCTGTGAATAGCCTCTGTACTTACTGTACTGCTGTGTACCTAGTGATCACATACAAAGCACAAAGGACACAAGTAAAACACCAATATAAAAAACATTAGATACTGTACACACAGTTGGGCAAAAACACTACATTATCTTTCATTATCTTTCCATGGTATCAGGATGAAATTCGGATATTCTCATATCACGATAAAAAAATTTGCTGTCTTAATGAATGATGATAAAAATGTTCGCTAAAATTTCTTACAAAACGCGGCCTTAAATATTCGAGGGAGTATTACTTGAAAGCTGGTTTTGGTTTGATATACTTAATATGACCAAACAATTTGATGAACCTCGGTAGGATTCTTAAACGTGGCATTTTTGCATGTGTTAGCAGATATAAGGGTCACGGGGATGCTGGAGCCCATTCTAGCAGCCACTGGGCGGCAGGCGGGGAGACACCCCGGATATTATGTTATTGATATCATGTAAAGTTCCCTGTGATTACTGTGATGATATTTTCCATATTATGAAGCACTAATTGTACATAAAAACAGATGAACAATATGGTATTCCAAATGTGGAAATAGAGGATAATCCCCACACTATAATATAATAACCTGTTATTTGAACTGAGGGTAATTGAGTCAAATTAAGCAAGTCATTACACAATTGGGATAAGTACCGAAAATAAATTGGGTAAAACATCTCTTAATGTATTATAAAGCAAAGTGTTGTTTAAGGGTGATTAGGCTGATTTAAAAATTATGAAACACAATGCAGGATGAAAACATAATTATCCTTTTCAAAGAGCAGATGGTGGCCCACTGGAGCAGTTGAAAGAAATGCAAAGGAGCCTCTTAAGGAGAGAGAAGAGGCACTGGCAAGTTTTATTTAAATATAAAGATCCAAAGGCACGCCTAATGTGATCTGGTGAAACAGAAGCAGCTGTCTCCCGACAAGAGGAAGGTCAAGTTATTACCCTCTGGGGTAGATGTGAGAGGCAGCAACAGACCGACCAGCCCACAGGGTAAACGTCTCAACACTCTTTACAGGGGACCGGGGGGGGAGAAATGAAAGAAGCCACAAATGAACCTCCCATTCATTAGGGCTCATTAGTACCTGTGGCTGCGGAGTCTTTTAAGCCGTGGGCTGAATAAAGGAGGTGATTAGTAATGGGGGCCTTGGTTGGCGCGGTTAGTGGGAGGCGCTCTCCTGTTAGAGAGGATCTCCAGAGCATGCACCACTTGACCGGCACATCACTATTAATCAGCCCCCCCCCCACAACCTCCTTTTTTTTTCTTTTTTTCTGTTTAAGTAACCAACACAATCACCGCTCTAAGTGAAGAATACGCTGTGGTATCAATTCTAGTAACCCATTTGCAGTTTCAACAAAACAGCTCAGCAAGGAGTGATATCGCTTCTGTACTTATCCTATACTGTCCACACAGAATACATGTCTATGATTTATGATTTAATACGTAGGGACGCTTGAAACCACTACTTGAAACTAATTACTTTACTTTGGATGAATCACTAAAACCTTTCCTCTTCAGTTCAGTGCTGAAGAGCCAACTTCCCATTCAGGCTAATGGATTTTATTGTGCACACTCTGCCCTGGGGCATAACTGATAATATCTCAGAATAAAAAGTCTGCAATTAAGTGCAAGAAATAGGCTAGTTATATAGATCACTAAGCCGCTAAAAGCTAAGGGAAATGTCCTTGTATTCTAACAGAATAAGGCATAAAACTCCCTGAGATGCCAACCGGGGGGGGGGGGGGGTCCAAGAACAAATACAGTGCAGCCCAATCTCTCCATTGTAACCGCATAGACATCTTATGACTTTGCACCCTCTTAGGAATATGAGAAAATGGAATGGTCCTGTCTAGACAACTTTGCCAAAGTGCATTAAACTGAAACTCAAAGTTATTACTACTCTGTGTGCAATTCATAACAATAATGTACATTGGGTTTATTTATTCTACACCAAGCTTTGACCAAAAGGTTCCTGGTCCTTGACATCTATGCACATGACCTTCACAATTGGACAATCTCAAACAAATAATCTGTGTAACCATTACAAATGAGTTTTGAAAAAACAAATGGCTTGCATAAAACCTTACATAGTTCACAATAACCCCGGAAGGCTGTTCCAACCATGTGTTAAACTGTCTGATCTTTGAGTCTCATATTTGTAGAGGACCATCGACTGAAGTAAGAGGAAAGGGTCAGAGGCGCATCTCATTGGCATCTCGAGGCAAAACCAGGTAGGTGGAGAACATTTTCAATGAGATATTGATGAGGACTGCGTGGCAGTGGCCAATGAAATAAAAATGCTCACAACCATGTCTTTTACCTTAGAAAATTTCAATACCTGTCTGTAAAAAAAAAAACTACCACACACAAGTCCATTGAATAAAAAGAACATGTGTTTTTTATAAAGGTTATTTTGTGAACTTCAAATGTACAGGAGCATCGTACGACCCCATGAATCTGTAGACAAAGCAGAAACATGTGCAGAGCAGGGGGAAATGCCTACAATCTCCTGCGTCGTTGACTGCATGCAGTATGCGTCACATTTCCTGGCCACAACTGCTATCTATGAATCATCTGCTTTCCCCTTGATCCTATTTATACTTTTGACCGCCCCGATGGCTACCAGAGACGTAGCAATCAAGGAAAATTCAATTAAGCCCAGGCACTTCTACAAATTTCAATGGAGAGGCATGATCCATTAGGCCCCCTACCGTAGGCCAAAACGTATCACAGAGGATAATGATTTACCACCCAGCCACAATACAGCCATGGCTTGGACTTTCAAAATGGGGGACTACAAATAGGGACATGGTTTAATAAAGATGATGGAATGAAGGAGTCCATTAGCAGAGCAGGTCCTGGGCAGGTCCTCCGCTATAATGAATTCTGAGCCATGGTAATAACGTTAAGTGGCGCAAGCAGAGGAGAACAAGAGGGCTGGCGAGCAGCCTGAAGGTGACTCCACCGAAAAGGCGGTACCCTGTCAGGATGGTATGAATTCTGATTGGGAGGTTGGAGTTCCTGCCACCTCACTTCCTGTTCAGGACATTTTCAATATTCTATAATGGCTTTTGGCAACGGTTCAACTCATCACGGGCTTCTAAATGTATCATATGTGGCCTGGTGGCCTGTCCAGGGTGTCTCCCTGCCTGCCGCCCAATGACTGCTGGGATAGACTCCAGCATCCCCACGACCCTGAGAGCAGGATAAGCGGTTTGGATAATGGATGGATGGATGTGTATAATTCATAGGAAAAAATATATAAAAAGTATAGATACACACATGCATGCATAGATACACATAGTTATCTATTTGTTCACCTATTTGGGGAGGGACATCCTTTTACCATCAATGGTCCAATAATTCCTGAACACAGTGCAAAATGTTGTGCAATGCAAAATAAAGCTGGACATCTGGTCACCTGCATAAATCCATCTGAGATCCTTGTTTGAATGTCTGTAGCCTAGACACGGAGGTTGTCATGAATGACGTGACGTTTTTGCTCTACCAAGACAGAATTAAGACTAAATGTTGTTGAAAGTGACTGCAGTCCCATCTCTCATACTGGTGCAGCTTACGACTACAAATACCGATGGGCAGTGAACATAAAATGTTCTTGGGTAAGATGTAGTGTTGCAGGCTACTGACAAAATTAGTGCTTTGAAAGATCCCATCACTTTTTCTTCTAAAGGGTGTACACACTATATAGCAATAATTTATTTGTAGTGATAATAAATAACAAACAGATGGGAGCAAGCAAGAAAACAAAACAAAATAGGAAAACACACTAGCCTGGGCTGCACATTTGGTACTCGCATCTCTTCAGGTGAAACCTTTCACCATTTGCCAAGACTAGAAAATTACAATAACCAACACAGGGATCACCGGTTCGAATCCCCATGCTACCTCCGGCTTGGGGAGGCATCCCTACAGACACAATCGGTCATGTCTGCAGGTGGGAAGCCAGATCTGGGTGTGTGTCCTGGTCGCTAAACTACCGCCTGGTTGGTCGGGGCATCTGTGGGGGGGGGCCTGGGGGGAATAGCGTGATCCTCCCACGCGTTACATCTCCCTGGCGAAACTCCTCACCATCAGGTGAAAAAAGCAGCTGGCGACTACACATGTATTGAAGGGGGCATGTGATAGTCAGCAGCCCTCCTTGGATCGGTAGATGGCTCAGAACAGTGGGGTAATTGGACTGATACAATTGAGGAGAAAAAGAGGGAAAATCCGGATAAAAAAATGACAATAATATCTTAATCGTATGATTTCCATGCCACTTACTTGGATTTTACGCTTGTGCAAACTGAAATGACTTCCAACTATATTATGCCAGTGTTGTGTGCAAGAGTGCATTTCACAAACTGCGAGGTGAAGAGATAACTTTGCCCTTGCATGTAGTAGCTTTATCTTTAATTCAGCTATCAAATGCTTTCAGACGCGACTCCCTTATCAAGGGCTCAGCTGATCTCAGCTCAGCTGCCACAAAGAAAAAACCTATCTTTTTATTCAACAGACTAGCTCTGGGCTTAGACTGAAACAAAGGTATGGGTAAGAGACCCTGTTCTATGGTAAAAAGAACAGTGCATTAATGTAGGCATACCTCTGTTTGGGTTAGCTCTTACATAATATCCTCGTCCTATTCTCCTAATATGAAATCAAGCAGTTGCAATAGTCTACGCTTAACTTTATTCTAGAAAAAAGAATTCAGACAGATAATCAGAGTGTGTTTTGAAAAAGAGACGGGGCAGGCACAGACATAAGCCATCAACCCCCTGGAGTGCAGATGCCTGAAGTTTTGCTGGATCGTCCCCCACAGCCACCACTATTTCTACTTAAAGCAACAATCTTGGAGGTTGTCATTTTTGTTTAACGTGCTGACACCTCTGGTGATACTTTGCACTTGTGTTTGACCACTCCAAATCCCAGAGAGCTATTCAGAATGAAACACAGGAGCCAGGGTCACCGTGTCAGCACCCTGCTCACCACCAAACAAAAACACACAGCCGAAACTGGGTTTTAGCCGCAGATATTGTCTTTTCTGTTGCTAAAGGTCATCTATGAGTTTAGCCCGCTATACCTGCTTGTTATCAGGTATGCCGTTTTCCGCTGCAGAAGACGACGGACATATGTATTACCGAAAAATAGTTCAAAACTATAATCTAATTTTTAGCATTTTGCATGCATTTGTGAGAATAATGGTTTAGAAAAATTGTTAACACTAACCTAATGAGTACAAAATACTAACAATCGGCTTTGAAGAAGGTGTATTTTCCTTCTTTTGAGAGGACGTGCTAATGATCCCAGTAAACACCCAGCAACTGAGCTAAGCTAAGCTGCTGCAAAAAAGGTATCCACATGTTTGTCTGACTTTTTGTAAATAGGACACTCAGCAAAAACCGCAAAAAAACAAACCATCCCTTTAAACATTATACAGAATGCTGTTCACAGGCAAGTCCTACCAGGCATAACCAATAAAGTTAGCAAATACAAAAGCATTCATGACTTGGATAATCTTGGAGTAGCAGTTCTGGGTATGAAAATGATAGTAAGTATCAAAAAGGTACAGTTGAAGCCAATTATATACTTTTAAAGGACATGTATGACATGGCAGTTTTGGGATTTCAATGATTTCTACAACTGTTCTTTTTCTTTCGCAGAATGACATGTCCAGTACACTTCTTTTCCACAAAAAAAACAAAAACATTTAAAATTCAGTTATTTTATAAATGTATTGTAGGTTTTCTGAAAATGAGGCAAAATCTGCTGGGTGAAAAATATACATACCGCACATCTAATATTTGGTTGCATGTCCCTTAGCCTTTTTCGCCTTGATCAGCCACTTTTGATATCTATCAATAAGCTTCTGGCAAAACTCTGGTTGAACATTTGACCACTCATCTTGCAGAATTTGTGTAGTCCAACCAAATGTGTTTACTCTCTGGCGGACTTGTCTTTTTAGTATATTCCACATATTCTCTCTATAGGGTTGAGGTGAGGACTTTGGGAAGGCCATTCTAATACCTTAATCTTAGCTTGATTTAGACATTCCAAAACAACATTTTCCTCCCTTTTTCTCCCCAACTGTATCCGACCAATTACCCCACTCTTCCGAGCTGTCTCGGTCACTTCTCCACCCCCTCTGCTGATCCGGGGAGGGCTGCAGACTACCAAAGGCCTCCTCCGATACATGTGGAGTCGCCAGCCACTTCTTTTCACCTGACAGTGAGGAGTTTCGCCAGGGGGACGTAGCACATGGGAGGATCACACTATTCCCCCCTGTTCCCCCTCCTCCCCAAACAGGTGCCCCGACCGACCAGAGGAGGCGCTGGTGCAGCGACCAGGTCACATACTCACATCTGGCTCCCCACCCACAGACACAGCCAATTGTCTGTAGGGAAGCCCAACCAAGCCAGAGGTAACACGGGGATTCGAACTGGTGAGCCCTGTGTTGGTAGGGAACGGAACAGACTGCTATGCCACCTGGACGCCCCCAAAACAATTTCTGACGTGTGTTTTGGGTCTTTGTCCTGTTAAAACACCCAAATTGTGTCCAAGCTTCAACCTTCTGGCTGATGGTTTGAGGTTGTGCTGAAGAATTCTGAAGTCATCTTCCTTCTTCATTGTTCCAGCCACTTTGTGCAATGCACCAGTTCCACTGGCAACAAAACAGCCCCAGAGCATGATACTGCCACCACCATGCTTGACAGTGGGTATAGTGTTTTAGGGGCTGAATGCCTGACCTTCCCTTCCAAACAAACTTCTGGTCATTGTGGCCAAAAAGCTCAATCTTTGTTTTATCTGACCACAAAACTTTGCTTCAGGAGGCCTTTTCTTTGTCGATGTGATCAGTTGCAAGCTTCAGCTGAGCTCGAAGGTGCCAATTTTGGAGCAGGGGCTTCCTTCTTGAATGGAAGCCTCTCAGCCCATGGCGATGTAAAACTCACTTGACTGTGGACAATGACATCTGTGTTCCAGCTGCCTCCAATTCATGGTAGACCCATTTTTTTGGTGATTTTTGGATGAAATCTGACCATCCAGATCAGTTTTCTCTCAACAGATGGCGAAAGTTTGTGTTTTCTTCATGAGGTTGGAGAAGAGACCACTGCTCTATGTACTTTGTACAACTGTTGCAAACGATTGTTTGTACAGATGATCTAGGGACCTGGCGTTGCATTGAAATGGCTCCAAGTGACATTCTTTCTTATGTGAGTCTCTGATCCGCTTTCGCAGATCTGTACCTCCCTCCTTAAACTTTCCAATTGTAATGCCTGTGGCTCAGTCTAACAGGCATCAGAATCAGAAGAATCAGAATCTTTATTTGAATTCAGTTTATGGCAGCTTCTAGTACTTGCATGTATCAATCACACAAAAAACAAAAAACAAAAACAAAAAACAGGAAATATATGGAATAATGGACAACAGGTATGTCACTACTATCCAGAGTTATAACTTGTGCTTACATGTTATATTATAATATTATAAAGCTATAACTTATTACGCATATATATTATAGACTATATTATATTGCTTATATACTAAAAGTTTATACTATATACGTATTTATCTATTATGCATTCATTCATTCATTATCCAAGCCGCTTATCCCAATCAGGGTCGTTGGGATGCTGGAACCTAGCTCAGCAGTCATTGGGCGGCAGGCTATTATCTATTATATAATTATATACTATATTCTATACTTATGTCATAATTATAACAATAACAGTATAATTTATAACCAGTATAGAGCAGTTGTACGTGTATTTACAATGGTACATTTGTACTGCACATCTAATTTAAAAACAGACAGTGCACATTGTAAGTGAGACATCTTGACCAGAGGGGGCTATTTACAAAGTGTCATATTTACATAATAAGTGCCTATTCCATCACCATACTGTTAAGTGTTTATGAGAGATGGCCTGTGGGGAAAAAAACTGTTCCTATTTAGAGGCCATACCACAAAATTAGGTGGCATTATAGAACTTTCTAAATCATCAAGTTAATAATCTGTATGTTTTTGTTTTTTGCTGTATGTATGCAAATTGCTGTATGTATATTGTTGACCTAGTAAATTTTGTCACACTTGCAGAAACCCACAATACATTTCTAAAACAACCAAGTTTAGTTATTTTTTGTGACAAATAAGTATGTGGTCCAATCATTCTGTCACAGAAAAAAAAACAGTGGTAGAAATCATTGAAATCTGAAGACTGTGGTGACATACATGTCCTTTACAAGAGTATGTCAACTTTTGACTTCATTGCATGTAAAGCTTCAGGACTGTAGCTTTACCCCCAGCGAAAGATATTTACCCAAGAAAAAACACAACACAGCAATCAAGAGACCCCAAGTGATTGCTTGTTGAAGAGCACCATAATGAGAAATGTGGCAAGTGGTTGACGGGAAGACACAGGAACAAACATGGTGATTGCTACAATCCGCCTTAAGCCTCTTGCTGTGCCAGGAGGGGGTAAGTTGAAGAAGTCTGTCATGTACAGTGCCTGCTGTGTTTGACTAGAGACCAACTTCTAGGTTGCCTCAGTCTTTAATATTGGACCAGTGTCAAAACAATTTACCCATGCATGTACCATTACTGATCTGACTTGGATCAGCGCCTTCAAAATGTGAATTAGGCTGTTGCCAAATTAGTATACTCTCAATGAACTGCCTGAGGAGTTGAGAAGTGAATTCAGATTTCTGACCTGTGATGACAAGACACTCGTTGGAGTCCAGGGCTTCGGTGAAGAGTCGAGAAACAATGAGCTCAGGGTTGATCAGAAAGCGGATCTCTTCTTGAACCAAGCCAGAACTAGTGACACCTCCACCCACGAACCGGTTGGCGAAATCCACCTGCAAATCAAAACTGGTGACTGACAGGACAGGTTGGGGAAATACTTTAACAAAAGGAGGCTAGGTGTTATGGCTCCATGAGGGAGCCATTACCTTCAGTGAATCTGTGCCCTTGCTGAAAGCTCTTATCATCTACTACAAACCACACATTCCTGATTCTATTTCTTTTTTTCTTTTCTTTTTTAATTTTCATTCATTATCCAAACCGCTTATTCTTACTCAGGGTCATGGGGATGCTGGAGCTTATCCTAGCAGTCATTGGGCAGCAGACAGGGAGACACCCTGGACAGGCCACCAAACCATCACAGGGCTCACACACACACACACACACAGACACACACACAGACACACACACACACACACACACACACACACACACACCTAGGGACTTTTTTTTTTTATTTTTTAGTATGGCTGATTCACCTGACCTACATGTCTTTGGACTGTGGGAGGAAACCGGAGCACCTGGAGGAAACCCACACAGACACGGGGAGAACATGCAAACTCTACACAGAGGATGACCCCCGAGGTTGGACTACCTCGGGGCTCGAACCCGGGACCTTCTTGGTGTGAGGCGACCGCACTAACCACTGCGCCACTGTGCCACTGTGCCCCAATTCTATTTGCCAGCTTAAAACTGTTCAGTCATACCTACATTTGCTAAGCTCATTGGACAACGTTTACTAAATAAAACAGTGAAATTAATCTTGCCCCCCCCCCCAAAAAAATATGGACTATCTGTTTCGAATGTTTTGTGCCCCACATCTGGGTATAAGAAAAAAAAAAACACCATTAAATGTTTGAGTCTTTTTTCTCTATTTTGAGGGAAAGCCTGACAAGTTGATTGGAATAACAGCCTGAGGTGCTTCTGGTACTCAGACACTTGTTCCCAGTGCCAAAATGAGCTCTACCTACAAACAGCACTTAAGTGTGGCACCGTCAGTAGCAAACATCAAAGTAAGTCTTACTGTATGGATCAAGGTATACATCTACCTCCATGTCACAACACACTAAGTTGGAGGCCTGTAACAACCTTCTCTACTTGTTATTCTGCTTTAGTTTTGTCGGAGATCTTCTGGGTGCCCTTACTTCACGTGTACATTTTAGTCTGTTTATCATTTGAGAGTAAATAAGAACCGTTCCGGCGCAGACTACAACATTCAGATTGTTTTGGTCCGAGAGCAGAATATGTAATCCTCCATTTTCAGCAATAACAATTGTAGTTTATTGGCCTGCAGGCAGTCCAGCCCCCATCTTGACGCCAGCAAGAAGCTGAGAGGGAGTGAGCAGCAGTCTAATAGCTGATCTACTTGAACTGGTCACTCAACTCTGGAACAGAAGGCCGGCCTCCTCGGTCGGCTTTGACAAGCTGTCAGTGCCCCCCTTGCCTCACCAGTGTGTCCATCAATCCTTGCTGCGGTGTGCCCCGGAGCTGGTCATGTGTGTACATCAGCTGTCAGCTCGTGGCAACTAGAGGCAAACAAAAGGTGAAAGGGAAAGGGGGCCATCCTGACAGTGTAAAGGAAAGATGGCCGACGCAGAGAGGAGAGAAGGTCCAGAAGCCTTGACCTCAGTCCCAGCAGACACTCCCATAAATATGTCATCCACTCCCTCAAAGGCCTTTTAAGCAGTAGTAAGCATTCTGGGTGAAAGACTCCAGGATTTTGTGCCTTGAATATTGACAACAGCAAGGCGGGATGCGGCGTGGAAACTCAATGTAACAAGCAGTAACTGGCATCTCCGAGACAAAGAGCCGTTCGGAGAAAAGGAATGTGATTCTGGAAGGTGAAGCTCCTCTCAACCAGTCCGCTGCTGCTGAAGCACACAGTGACGTTCCCTTTCTACATGGGAATATCATGGAACAACTCTGTACCTCGATGCATCCTTACCTGCAGCATCCCGTACCCATCATCCTCAATGGTCCCTTCAGATGTGATGTGGAGCCTTGTGAGCTGAGACTGTGAGCTGAATTTTAAAAAAACAAACAAACAAAACAAATTGCTTTGTTCAGCTAAATAATTTGTGCCGCATCCAAACAATTCGATAACCGATTTTGGTAGACTTCCTGCAGAAAGGAAATTAACAGAGGTGTGTTGTATGTCAAAATGCTGCACCTTTTCCAACTTGGAGGTCTATCCAACCGTTTGCGTGTGAATGTCACAAGTCCCGTTGGCTCTGAAAAGTGAAGACAAGAGGGAAAAAAAGATGATCTCAGTATCTCTGTCATTTTGTTGCAATAGTTATACATTACTAAACAGAGAACCAATATTTCCTAATGTCATCTCAATATTACTCGACCACCTACTTTGTTCGGTGACAGTTTTGAAATAGCACATCAGAGTTTTGAGCTTCTCAATCTTCCTCGTGGAGGCCCCCTCAAACAGTCTAAAAGGGAAAGAGGGAGCAGTTTTTACGACTTGTTCTTATTAGTTTACATATTATACTTTTTTGTCTTAAACGATAAGTGTTTCTTTTTAAAGTAGATTGTCAGGCATGACATCGCAGCCAAACATCACCTCTTTCATATGAATAACTACAACCATAACCGGGAAACAAACGACACTGGGAAAGCAGCGCTGCAGAGATGCAAGGCCATGTCAGTTCAGTCATGCTTTCACTTCTGACATGAATTAGTTCATCTCTCGCTCAGCTTCCCTTTCACTCACTGCCCGATTACGGAGGAGCTCCTCTGCTGTTACAACAATGGAGTTGCCCCGGGCCTACCATCACAAAGTCACACTCTGGTGCCTCCTCACAGCACTCACACAAAAAGCAACGGGGAAAGGAACAGGGCTCCCTTCCTTTGGGATACATTAACGAGCCCCATGTCCCTTTTAAGGAGCATGGTCACGGTCTTCAAGAGGCAAATCACACACACACACACACACACACACACACACACACACAACCCGCATAAAAGCTGCTAGCAGGGAGGTGCAGTAGGGATGTTTGTTTGAATGCCCTCCCGGCATTAGGGTCACCACCATCCTCTCAAGCAAACTCTTAAAAGGAAAAAAAAAAAAACAGAGAAAAAAAACTGTCCACTGCCCACCCCATAAAACTCTGAAAGAAATTTCATGTGAGAAAAATGGAATAACGACAAAGGCTTGATGCACCGAGAGCCTTCAGGGGCAGGGAAACTCATTCATCTAAGTCGACTCCTGCTTTCATTTCTCTTTTCTGTCACTGTGGCCGCTGGAAACAATCTTGCGTCATGTAGCCCCGAGGGCAACTCGTCTTTGAAATGAAGTAGCCCTCGATGAGAGCAGGCTTTTAGTAATGGAGGACAATACAGTCTTTGGTGAATAAAGAATATATAATCGCATAATGCCGAACACATCCATAACAGAAGTCCACTGCAAGAAAGGACAATAAACGTCTATGCAGTCTACACTGCTAAGGATGTCCGCTTATCATCTGAACAAGAAATCACCTCTCTAAAATCATAGACACACACACATATATATATATACACTACCGTTCAAAAGTTTGGGATCACCCAAACAATTTTGTGTTTTCCATGTAAAGTCACACTTATTCACCACCATATGTTGTGAAATGAATAGAAAATAGAGTCAAGACATTGACAAGGTTAGAAATAATGATTTGTATTTGAAATAAGATTTTTTTTACATCAAACTTTGCTTTCGTCAAAGAATCCTCCATTTGCAGCAATTACAGCATTGCAGACCTTTGGCATTCTAGCTGTTAATTTGTTGAGGTAATCTGGAGAAATTGCACCCCACGCTTCCAGAAGCAGCTCCCACAAGTTGGATTGGTTGGATGGGCACTTCTTTGAGCAGATTGAGTTTCTGGAGCATCACATTTGTGGGGTCAATTAAACGCTCAAAATGGCCAGAAAAAGAGAACTTTCATCTGAAACTCGACGGTCTATTCTTGTTCTTAGAAATGAAGGCTATTCCATGCGAGAAATTGCTAAGAAAATGAAGATTTCCTACACCGGTGTGTACTACTCCCTTCAGAGGACAGCACAAACAGGCTCTAACCAGAGTAGAAAAAGAAGTGGGAGGCCGCGTTGCACAACTGAGCAAGAAGATAAGTACATTAGAGTCTCTAGTTTGAGAAACAGACGCCTCACAGGTCCCCAACTGGCATCTTCATTAAATAGTACCTGTTAGAGCCTGTTTGTGCTGTCCTCTGAAGGGAGTAGTACACACCGGTGTAGGAAATCTTCAATTTCTTAGCAATTTCTCGCATGGAATAGCCTTCATTTCTAAGAACAAGAATAGACTGTCGAGTTTCAGATGAAAGTTCTCTTTTTCTGGCCATTTTGAGCGTTTAATTGACCCCACAAATGTGATGCTCCAGAAACTCAATCTGCTCAAAGAAGTGCCCATCCAACCAATCCAACTTGTGGGAGCTGCTTCTGGAAGCGTGGGGTGCAATTTCTCCAGATTACCTCAACAAATTAACAGCTAGAATGCCAAAGGTCTGCAATGCTGTAATTGCTGCAAATGGAGGATTCTTTGACGAAAGCAAAGTTTGATGTAAAAAAAATCTTATTTCAAATACAAATCATTATTTCTAACCTTGTCAATGTCTTGACTCTATTTTCTATTCATTTCACAACATATGGTGGTGAATAAGTGTGACTTTTCATGGAAAACACAAAATTGTTTGGGTGATCCCAAACTTTTGAACGGTAGTGTATATAATGTGGAAATTGTCCAATATTTTCAGGGAAGTGTGCCGTCTTGTTTAAAATGATGAAATTAAACTTTAAAAATCTAAGTAACTTCAGAACCAAGCAACAAGAGTGCCTCTTCTTGGCAACAAATGAATCTTAGTTTCACATTTTGTATGACAATAAAAGAATATTGGCTTGTGTAATGGCAGAATAAGACCCCATTTCACTCACTTTAAGTGTCTCCAAAACAGTTTCCTGACGAAGCCCCAATCTATGCAAGAAAAAAAGAGATCTTGGATCCAACAACTTTGCTCCAAATCTAATAAAAGGAAGCACTGTAAATGTTCAATAGTAATTATACAGATTCTCCGTACGTAGCAACTTCGTGAGCCATTTAGTGGAGACGGGAAACGTTTTAAGGCTCTTTAGTGTGACGTTTTAAAGGTTTTCTTTTTAAATAACAACAAAGCCTAGGTGTATATGTGAATGAAATACTGATGGTGGAGACAAGTTATTACAGTCTTGCGCAAAACAGCCAATAGCCGTCTCCATTATCGGAGCAGCCATCTGAGTCAATGTTAATCTAATTCCCGCCTCCATTTAGGTAATTACACCGTGATGCCGACAGAGATGGGGGGATGCTACTGAGCAGTCATCTGTCAAAGCAAGTCCACTGATCCTGTTGCCTTTAATTACCAAGAGGGCTGTGGTTCTACATTACAGCAACCCAAAGATGTACACAAAACTTCTCTGGCCGAGCGTTCTTTTGGGGTTTTTTTGAGCTCCCAGATGTAAAATAGTATGAAAGAAAGTAACGAGAGTGCTAATTGAAATGATGAAGAAAAAAAAATCTATTATATAGCTAAATTCGAAAATAGCCAGAGACAAAATGACCAACGATAGTGTTCTTGTCCGCAAAGGTCGATGAATCAATGAGAAATGTGAAGAGGCAGGCCCGCTAAACAGACAGGTCAGAGTTAAACAAAGTGTTTGCCCATCCCAGAAATAATCAATAAGGTTTATAACAAATGCCCATTGCGAGGTACTGTAAGATTGTGTTGAGATTAATATCCCTCTGCTCTGCCTCTGGAGCTGTATGCTACTCATGCTACTCAAGGGCTAAATCCTCCAAAAACCTTGTGTGCCTTCCCTACAGTGTGTTTGTTCTTATTGTCATTCCCAATACAATACGATAAATACTTGGAATTGGAAAACACCTTATAAAGTAAAAAAAAGAAAGAAAAAAAAGACAATTTATTAATGGATACTATTGAATATGCCTAAGCATTTTGTTCTTTTTTCAGGGATAGGGTTAGGGTTAGGCTACACACAGCACATAGGATGACTTGCTGTGAAAAGACACACAAGTGCCCAGTTCTGGTGACAAATTCAATGCTTAACTAACAAAACAACATCTCCAAAACTAGACAGAAACCTTTCTTTTGACTCTGTGGCTAGTAGGTAAAAGCAGGCTGCAGGAAATGTCTGCACTGTTCTCGAAAATGGGATTACACAATGAAATGGCACACGGTGGCTCTTAAACATGTTCAAATGAATTTTAACTGATCGACTCTACGTCTGCTATTAAAGATGATACATTTCAGAGCACTGTGTGAGGATAGAGACTCCAGAAAGTTAGGCAGATCCTTATTGTCAGGATGTAAACAACACAGCCACAGCTGTACACATAGTTTATGGTCGTATAACTCACTGTGCGGGTATTAAGTCCACCTAAATTCAAATGTCTGCTGAATTAATGGCCAGGGAGCAGACCGGGGTACAATGATTTATGAGGAAATCATATCCAGTAGTGCCCCCTCATGGAGGTGAAGTCAGTTGACACAGAACTCTCCTTTTACAGGCAAGAATTTAGAATTGGACTATGTAATTCAACAAAAATAACATGTGCAGCTACTGAGTTCAAACAGTACCTGAAGAAGTTGATGTCTGGGTAGTTGCAGTACTCAGATTTCCTGGAGTTGCGTCGGGGAAAGGTGCAGAAAAAGGCGTTGGCGAGGAGGCACGCCACTTGCTCCTGAGACATGGTGATAGAGTGCTCCATCCCTTGCTTAAGGAGGGGTATCGGCTGGAAAGGAGGGAAGGAGCAGAGGTGTAACTGAGGAAGGTCAAGCTAATTTGTCATCAATTTGCTAAACAAGGCACTGAATGGTTGCAAAACCACATTAATTTAGCCCCACTCTGGGCCTTTCAAATCAGCCATCATGATTACAATCAAGGTCCAGCCATTCTCATAAGTGATCCATACTCATACCAAAACTTAAGGTCAATAAATAAACAGCACCCTAAGAATAAGCAGAGGTGAGATGGTGAAGTTATTAAATAAAATCAATAGAACGGGAAAGGGAAATTTTTATTTTTACTCGCTACGCTATGGTGCATGACCACACCATATCAAAAACAAAGAATATTTGGAATTCAAAAGCTGACAAGCTTTTCCCTAAATACTGAGAGGTATGCTCAACTGAACTATACACTGATGCTAGTGATCTTCACTCAGAGTTCCCCGTTACTGAACAAGAAAATACAATGATCAGCTGCCAAGCTGATCAATGTATTTTATATGGATTCATGCTGAATATGGCGCTGCCAGGGAAAAGAGGAAGGCCAAAGAGGAGGTTTATGGATATGGTGAGGGAGGACATGCAGGTGGCTGGCGTGACAGAGGAAGATGCAGAGGACAAGAAGATATGGAAATGGATGATCCGCTGTGGCGACCCCTAACGGGAGCAGCTGAAAGTAGTAGTAGTAGTAGATCAGCCACCAAGCTATTTTCCAGTTTTTGAAGATGGCAATGTGGGACCCATTCCACCTTGCTCAACCACTAATTTCTGCATCTGCACCTCAGAGAGGAGCCACTGATTTCAATAGACTCTGAGAACTGGACGTGGCATTTGAATCGATTCGGACTAGCTGCTCAATTCTTTGTCCCATTATTGCCAAGTTAGTTTAGACCTAGGGGCAAAAATCAACACATTGGCTGCAACACAAACATACAACTTTCCATTTCACTCTAGACTGCAGGCTGTTGTTTAAATTGATAACGTCAGAGAGCAGTAAAATCCAATGTGTCTCATGCAAAACCATCCAAAAAGCTTCACCCTGGCCGCATTTGGGTACAATTTTTACACATTTACACAAATAGAAAGGCAGGAAATCATCAGGCTGCTTGGATAACTGATTCCCCAAACCCTTTTATTCGAAGTGTTTCTCCTGCAGAAGAGCATTGTCCTCTTTCATCATCAAACCCAAGGAACAGGTGAACAAGGAGGCAATAAAATACCAAGCAAGTGACTGTCGATAGCCAGACACTTGGACCTCGCCAATATTTCGTGCCATTTTTTAAGATTATGTGTCATGTTGTGGCCTTTGGGGTCAATCTGCTGTGGTGATCTACTATGCAACAGACCACTGAGTCAGTTCCCTTGACTGGTGATGTCTGTTACCTTGGTACACAGCTCGGATGCTCTGAGAGCTAATTGCACCATAGCTGGCAGCAGGGAACCAAACAGATGTTGCACAGCATCAAGCTCCAGGACCTTGGAGAGAAGAAGAGAGCATGTTTATGTTTGGGTTTTGCCAGAAAGCTCAGCTGTGACATTTTTAGCAGTTTGGGCTGATTAATTGAGACCCATGACAGAATCCAACCAAACAGACTTGATTCATATCAAATTGCTAGACTGTTAAAAAGAGAAGTGGTACATTCTTGATACAAGGCAAGTACATTTAGTATGAATGTATTATTGGATCAAAACAACTGAGCACTGTGACAGTGGAATTTGTAGTTCTAGAAAATAGTCCCACATGTATCAGCAAACTTGGAGTCACAGAGAAAAATGCTTTAAGAGTTGCAAACTTGTAGAACTTTTTTTTCTCTCCCACAAACACAAAAACAGTTACACCTTCTCAAATTCTTCATTGCAGGTGCACAAATCCTATTCTACAAATCACAAATTAAGAAACTCACAGGCTCACATTTTTGCTACAGAGTGTCTGCTGTGAATATAGTGACACATTCACACACCTGTATCAAAGATGTGAAGTCATGGACAAACTTTGCCATCCACAAATCAGTATATGAATTCATGCAATGAGAGTTGCACACATGTAGAATATTTTCTCACTGATACATTTCCACTGTATTTCTTTGGTCATATACCCTGGCTCGAATAAATATGGTTGAATATCTATCTGAGTCAGCCAAAACACTGTAAGATTCAAGCATTTTTCTCTGTGACTTCAAATTTACTGACACATGTGTGACTATTTTCTACAACTACAAATTCCACTGTCACAGTGCTCAGTTGTTTTGCTCCAATAACACCTTCATAATCTAGGCCTACAGCTGTTGGTATATCAACCATAGCTAATAAAAAAAAAGTAATTGTACAGTGGATGGTTAGATTATCCAGAACAATCAAAAAAGGAATTTAAAGCAACGGCTGTGTATTAATAAAAGACATTTGGCCTTAGCTGGACTTTATACATTTATAATAATATCTTAATTTGCAAATGTTCATCTAACAACACAGCCATGACTTCACAACACTCCCTAAGTAGCATATAACAGATCTTATGCACTACCCTTATTTGAAGCCATATTGGCTATCAAATGTCAGAATAATCAATCACATTGTAATTTCATTAAGTTGTTGCAGGCCATGCCAGGTGATTAAACAGGCTTCCTGGAAGCAATGCAAACACCCATGCCAGAGAGACAGATAGTGTAGTGTGTTCCCCCGGACAAGAAGCTACAACTAGGATTCAGCCTTGGACAATTTATATTAAAGCAAAGGAGGCCTCACTAAACACTGTCATAAGTAATGACCTGGTTGAAATCATAAACTGTTCCTGTGGGTGCAATGAATGAAGGCAGCTGACAGGGTGGGTAACGGCAATTTAGCTGAGGTAGCATAGTCCTGGCTCTTTAAATCAGCAGCGGACACCGCATCAAATAAACCGAACTAACACTCTTCGTATGTATCGAAACAGGTCTATACATCACACCTAACTGACAAAGTAATCAAGTGGGATGGTCGACCAGTGAGCAACCAGAGCTCACGCCCAGATTCACCACAATGCCTCATGCTCCTATTCCTATCAACCCCCCCAAGATACACACACCATACCCCTCTCCCCCCCCAAAAAAATCTGATCATAAAGCAATGTGCTGGACTCGCTCTTGTGCTTTCATATCCATAACCAAACGGTTGGTCTGGCTTGAGAAAGAGAACCAAACAAATCTGATGCTGTCCGTCACTGGCTCCTCTGCTATTCATAAGGTGTGTCTGCTGGGGATGAATATTCAGTGAGACAGCATGCCCTGCCACTCTTTGCCTTTCATCCCTACTTTTCTCTGACACTCAGATTGATCCTACTCTGACATCCCCACTCCATTCTACTCTGAAGTCTCTAGAAAAATAAAAATAAAAAGGGAGGAAACAGGTGAACTACAATGCACCACTTTTTGTTAACGATGTATTCAGCTTGTCTAGATGGCTTTGTAGCTACATTTCAAATTAACATTTTTTGATGTTTCTTTGTCTGTGACAAAGCTTTATTTGTACTGAACAGCTACCAAATTCAACAGGACCCATGCAGGTTGAGCAGTGAGAACTGTCATTGCTATATTCTGTTGTCTATGATATATGGGCTCCTTTCTATATGTATGCACATCATTAGAGCTGGTGCTTGTGGTCATGAAGTCACCAGTTAATTTCTTACTTCATATATTAATAAAAAAATCTGCAAACCTGCAAGTATTATTTTACTCTTAATGTGTATACATTAAAACAGTTTTAGCAATTGGAAAACAGCAAGTATGCTTGGGAAAGGATTCTTCTGTATGCATTTTCTTCTTTCAGTCCAGCTGAAACAAACAGCCAGCCCCTTCTGCGTAGGGGTTTTTAAACAATATCTTGATTACTGTGTATAAATCTGGTAGAGCTAAAAGCATTAAATCAGCAGCAAGAGGAAATGCACCTCCACCCCACAACAGCACAGAACATCAATAAACCAGGTTCAATGCCTGGTGTTAGCAACAGCAACATTTATAAGGCTTTTAAAAGCACAAGTTGTGACCTGCTTTGTCTTCTACTTTTTATCACAGTTAAACTTCAGATGTTAAGCTGTCACTCTGTCCATGCTTGAGCCACTTGGGGTGTTTTACTGAATGGCCGTTGATTGATGAGACAGAGCTACAGATCAAATGTTGATTAACAGCTCTAAATGTAAGCTTCACAACTGATTAGTATTGTACCCCAAAACAACCAGATATAAAAACAGTTTCTTTCCGCGGGCTGTCATTCAAATGAACGATTAACACTGTCAATAGATCCAACCATTTTGGATATACTGTACATTGTACGTATACTGGTTCGCTCTGTCATGTACATCTACCTCAGGATCTACCTCAGGCATGTATGTAACTGACCTACTAACATCTATTTCATCCATTATCCAAGCCGCTTATCCAACTTGGGGTCACAGGATGCTGGAGCCTATCCCAGCAGTCACTGGGTGGCAGGCCGGAAAACACCCTGGACAGGCCGCCAGTCCATCGCAAGGCCGACACACACACACACACACACACACACACACACACACACACACACACACACAAATACCTAGGGACAATGTAGTACAGCCGATTCAGCTGACCTACATGTCTTTGGACTGTGGGAGGAAACTGGAGCACCCGGGGAGAACCCATGCAGAGACAAGGAGAACATGCAAACTCCACACAGAGGACAACCTGGGATGACCCCCAAGGTAGGACAGCCCCGGGGCTCGAACCCAGGACCTTCTTGCTGTGAGGCAACTGTGCTAACCACTGCGCCACTGTGCCGCTATTTCATATCTATTTAACACACATATATATAACATATATATATATAACATATATGTGTTATATATATATAAAACACAACTATTTCCATATCTCTGATATATTCTCTGCTCCATTGCACTTTATCACCTCTTATTTTGTCTGTATATAGTCAATCCTTGTGTATATATCTGAAGATTGCTGTGTTGTAGTGTTGTTATTCTATGTTAAGTATACTGACAGAGTCATGAAACCAGAGTCAAATTCCATGTGTGCAAACCTACATGGCCAATAAACATGACTCTGATTCCGAAATGTTAAAAGATGTTCAGTTAACAAAAATAAAGGCAGGGCAGATGATAACAAAGATGATAAAGGAAAATGCATGATTTCTTTCTTTCTTTTTGAGCAGGTAGGTGTTGAACTTTTTGTTGTTGGCAAAACAACTAACACCAACCAGCATAAACTGAGGCACTTAAACGTCAGTTTTCACATTGCTTGTTAGGACTACAAATTTTGCATAATTCGCGAGGCACCTATATTTGCTGGAGTGGAATATAATCCCAACTCTGCACCGCAGCAAGATCAACAACACAATTAACTGTGATCTGGGGCTAACACCTTGCAAAACGCTGCTGTTTTGCTCTACAAATATTCCCTTTCGAACATGATTTACGACATACATACTGCATGGAGTCCACTCAACAGCGTAAGTATGAATAATATATTCACTTGGATGTAATGTCAGACATTTTCATTTCTGACAAGCTACTAAAGGTGACCTTTTGGCAGGAGATTAAATTACTTCTCTTGACTCCCACCTCCCCTCTGAAGGGCTACAACCTTCCCTATTCATAACACAAAACCCATTACCGTACTCGCGCAAAACGACAGCAAAACATTGGCTGTGCTGCGAATCTAAAAGTATGGAGAAGCATGTACGTTTTCCAGGGATGTGAGATAAACACAGAGAACACAGTGTTGTTGATGTGTTGAAGGCGATGCCACGAAACACAGACTGGGCCAATAACACCGCGGCGTGCAACCCATCACTGGTATGAGAGTAAATCACACTATTTGTTTCTTCTCACATGCTCAGGGAAGATTTTTTTTTTTTAATTGAAAGCTCATGTCACACTGTAGTCCATCTCTCCATGTAGGATATGAGCCAGACAGTGGATAGAAAATAGAAAATGCAGTGCATATCAACACAATTGATGGCGGCTGGCCTCCAGACAGGTACAGAGGCTGCCAACAAAGCCACAGTCAGTCAATGCGCCGAGTACTTCCTCATCATAACACCCGGGTCAATTTCTTCCTTTTGCTCTTAGAATGAAATGTCACTACAATAGTTTGAGACTGTATAACATCCTTTACATGGCATATCAACAGCAGAATTTTAATAATCTGAATCCTAGAAATCCATTCTGGGCAAATATCCATCAATGCAGAATGAACAGTTGTTAAATGCATTGACTGGACTCGCAGCACAATTTGCTGGAACCATTTTCTTATATGAAATCTAACGTGTTTCCGCATAAATTAACATAAATCTAAAAAGCCACCTCTCACAAGTCCAAATCTCTATTCCCTAGTTGTAAATCAGCTGCGGGTTAGAAGAAGCCAGAGGATTATTTTTATTTTTTTGGTAATGATCCCATTGACATAGAAGACTGGTGCCAGACAGGAACCCATTATTCATGTTTTGCTTCCGTATATCTCCGCTTTGTGATTAAACTCCTCTCCTCGTATAAGTGCAGAATGCCGGTTGTTTCATTAAAAGCCAGATTGACAGTGAAATGTATAATATGATGGACTATAAAGTGAGGAAATGCACTCCCCAAATGTTTTGAGCAGTTAACTCATGGAAAAATTGTAAATAATCATCCATCCATTATCCAAACCGCTTATCCTGCTCAGGGTCGCGGGGATGCTGGAGCCTATCCCAGCAGTCATTGGGTGGTAGGTGTGGAGATACCCTGGACAGGCCATCACAGGGCCCACACACACACACACACCTAGGGACAATTTAGTACGGCCGAGTCACCTGACCTACATGTCTTTGGACTGTGGGAGGAAACCAGAGCACCCAGAGGAAACCCACGCAGACACGGGGAGAACATGTAAACTCCACACAGAGGACGACCCCCAAGGTTGGACTACCCCGGGATTCGAACCCAGGACCTTCTTGCTGTAATATGACCATGCTAACTACTGTGCCACCGTGCCACTGTAAATAATCAAGTAATGACAATCAAGTTAAGTCAAATAAAATGAGAGTTTACTGCTCATCAGCAATCCACATTTTTAGAGGTATAAACTGAAGTAAATTACTTTTGACAGCAGTTGAACAGTTCTCCATCTGCCGCATCAACCACTCCTGCCTTCCTCCAGCTATCTCGCTAAATCGCAAGCTTTTACTGTTGGCTAATATGGAGCAAGAGCTAAACCACACCATAATTTTTTACTTCAGCCAAAAAGAAATCAAACAAAAATCTTCAAGCCAGGATTAACTGTGATTTGATTTAGATAAATATGTACAAGATTCTGTTACATGTTTGAAATGAAGTGACAATCGTGCTTTTTTTGTTAGGGTTTCATTAAAACCCTAACAAAAAAAAAGCCATTTCAGAGACAATAAATGATAAATGTGAGACATATACACTGTTTATGAACAATTTGATTTTCCCATTTTCCAAAGTTCCCTTTTGTATAAAAAGAAGTCAAATTGATATGACTGAACTAGTGTGGTTGCCCCAGATATATGTGACATGTTGAACGTTCCCAAAGGACTCCCCTCCGTTTAGCAGTAGTGGTTGCTAAATCTTTCATTTGGGATTGTCAAAACTGCTCCGAAATTAAAAAAAATTTTTTTTTTAATTAAAGTGATTTACCTTACAATTAAGGTTCATGCCAAGTTAAATCTAATCCAACGTCCAGTGAAACATCCGTGTCACTGTGCCTGCCACAAGTGGCAAAGACAACATCAGCACTGGCTAATGAGCCATCTGCACTGTTGCAAGAAGGCGCTGTGAGACCAAGGTCGGTGTATGATACCTTCTGGTGGACAACCTGAGTGTCTTGACTGAGTTCTTAAGATTTCACTCGTCTGCAAGTGAAGCTTTAACAGGCGTGTTCCTGCCTGTCTATCCTTGCCTGCATGTAGGGGTTCATTCAGTATTTATTGCCCCAAGGGAAAATGTGCTATTGGATGAGCCTTGCTGCTCTAATTCCAGGTCAATTTAATAATAAAAGCAACAATAATAATAATAATAATAATAATAATAATAATTACCTTGGTGCAGTACAAATGTAATGCTGAGAAGTCCCATTTCTTGGCATTTGCAGCATTGTATTTCAAGATCCTGTTCTGTGACAAAGAATTTTAAGAACATTGAACATCCATTATCGCAGTCATATGCAAAAACTATTTGTATGTCCAATTGATTAACAATTGCCATTAATCGGCAACATAATGGTTGACTGTGAAAATGTCTGATCATGAAGATTGAGGATAAACATTACTCAAACATGGTGCGGGTGGTTCCTAAGATCATGATGCCATCTAATGGCCTAATCTTGTAACAACAAGCAAAATTAATATGAAGTAAAATTAAAACTTTGATTTGCGAGACAACTGAAGTGAAACTCACTTTTAAATCATATGGGTTGGTACATTTCTTTGTCAACGTCTCTCTGATCAACTCCCATCGGCTCTGATTCTCAACCTCCCGTGTGTCCTGTGGAAGCTCCCTCTTAGCAATCCACCAAAATGCAACAACACTGATTCTCAACTTGAATCTACAATATAATGTCAATCTAATGTGTATATATATATATATATATACTGTACAATACACAAAATGATCTTGTGATAAGTCATGGGACTAGATTATGTTATGGAAAAACTGCTGACATGCCTCATTCACCACTGGAAACAAGTTCATCGATGAACAGGGCATCTTCACGTGGACATCATCCCAGGTATCCACAAACTTGGTGGGATATGGAAGAGGGACTTTGTCCTGCCGAAGGAGGTCTGTCTGTCAATGTCAGCAAACAACAGGACACAAATGTCATTAACCAATGCAGTACGCCGGTGTGTAACATATAGACTTCTTGATAAATGACATCTGTGAGGCGCTTAAGAAACAATAACAGTAGAAACAATACTTTAACATTTAGACTAACCTAAACCATAACTGTTTTTGGGTCTCATGATATAGGTTGACAAGGAGCAATACTTTTGATGGAGATTATAAGAAAAAACATTATTAACCATGTGGACACCAGAGGATGTATATATATGTGTGTATGCAAGCCATCTGATCTATATTTATGTCATATGTTCCGTTTTTTAACATAATTTTCTTGGAACAAGCAGAATGAATTTTTGAATAATAAGTGTCAGAGATGGGTTTTTTTCTTCCAACATCAGACACAAAGATGTTAATGATCGATAAACTTGTTGTAAACTACATGATGGGACATTTTAAGACTGTCAAGACATTTTACTATGGAGGATTAGGGATTGCCCTAGGGGGTATATTTGCATGTGCAATGCAACCGAACCAGGATTCAGATTTTGTTACAAGGGCCTTGGGGACGATTTACAGTATTGAATACAAGGTCTGGTCAAAACAAAGCAGCACTCAAAAATGTTTAGTTTACTCTGGGTTAGGGGCTGTAGAAACAGTACAGTTTATCAGCTTCAAATTAATTTCTAGGCAAATGTTTAGATCACCCATTGCTTTGTGGACAAGGCTAATCACAAGCATTGTAAACGTGAGCGATCACATTTATAGAATATGTCCGTCTCAATGAGAAATCTTGTGTATTTATGCGAGATTCCAAATCTGCTTAAAGCATCCTTTTCCACAAGCAATTTGAAGACGAAGGGCCCAAATGATCACTAATGATCACTGTTAGCAACGAAAAGCATTTAGCATTACTAACCCTGTAAAATAAGGGCGAATTAGATCTACACCACATGCCAAAAAGTAACATACAATCACTGTATAGGGCCTTTACATAAATATTTCCACTTTTGAACTCGTGAAGTAGCGCAAAGAGCTTTGAATGTAAAAATGTAATTGCTCAAACCCTTATCAACACAGTGTGCCGGCCAGGAACATCTTTAATTTGACGAAGAGGTTGACCACATTCAGGCATTCTCCACAGCTCACTGATGGGGGTCCCCAGCCATGTGACACCTGTGGCTTCATTGTCTCCATCTCGCTTTTCTGGAGATCCTTTCGAATCATCCCATCCCCAAGGTAAATCTGGTGTCGATGTACCTAGAAAGAAGTTTGGGATGTTGGAGCTGTTTGATGGAACCTTTTGAGGCCGTTTACACCTGGCATCAACATGCATCTTGGGTGATCCGTTCACAAGTGGACAGCTCTAAGTACATCAGTTCACACCTGGCATTAGACTGCGTCGCCACATGCATCTCGAGTAACCACTTGTAATCGGATCTCACTTCCCCCACTCTATATGCAAATAAACACGTACATCACTGTAATATGGGTGTGGGGTTTAGCCTCGAACTGCAAGCAGAGAGAGGGAGCGTGGCTCGCGGGAGAGCAGCGCACTGGGCCGTGTGAGTGAACGAATGAAAGACATTAAATGAAACCTGTGTTTATCACCTAAAACCATGTCCGCCTTCATCTCGAACCTTTCCTATGGCACACGTCGCAATCATATAAATTAACACGTAAATAAACACGTAAACACATACAGAAACGCACGGAGAGAGGAGTCGAAGCAACAGACATTTAACTTTTTTGCTTCTTTTCTTTTTATTTCCCTTCCACTATGTGGTGAAGCACAACAGGTTTTTAAAAAGTGCTACATAAATAAACCATAAATAAATGTTACTATTCTGATGATGATGATGTAGTAGATCTGTCTGAAAGTCTTCAGACCCCTGACCTGATATATTGTGTTTAAGATATAGCGTATTGTGGGTACACTAAGGAAGGAGAAAAGGACTTGTACTGATAGGCTAGACAGAGGGACTGAGCTGAGAAGGATGTGCAGCAGGTTAGAGCGATCAAGGACAGAGATGGAAATGTGCTGAGAAGCGAGTACAGTGTGTGGAGAAGGTGGAAGGAGTACTTTGAGGGGCTGATGAATGAAGAAAATGAGAAGAGAGAGAAGGTTCGATGATGTGGGGATAGTGAATCAAGAAGTACGGTGGATTAGCAAGGAGGAAGTGAGGGCAGCTATGAAGAGGATGAAGAGTAGAAAGGCAGCTGGTCCTGAGGACATACCTGTGGAAGCATGGCGATGTTTAGGAGAGATGGCAGTAGAGTTTTTAACTAGATTGTTTAACACAATCTTTGAAAGTGAGGGGATGCCTGAGGCGTGGAGAAGAAGCATATTGGTACTGATTTTCAAGAATAAGGGCGATGTGTAGAACTGTAACAACTACAGAGGTATAAAGTTGATCAGCCACAGCATGATGATATGGGAAAGAGTAATAGAAGCTAGGTTAAGAGGAGAGGGGACGATTAGCGAGCAGCAGTATGGTTTCATGCCACAAAATAGCACTACAGATGTGATGTTTGCTTTTATAATGTTGATTGAGAAGTATAGAGAAGGCCAGAAGGAGTTATATTGTCTTTGTGCTCAGACAGAGACAAATAATCTGATGAGGAAAATTAACTGACTGAATTTGGAGCATCAAGCGCCGATTGTTTGCCTTCTTTCATTTTGTGCTTAAAATACACCACAAAAGATGACTCGTTCTTAAAACTCATTATGTGGGAAAATGTAAATGTCTGAACACTAGAGTTTGTAATACCCAAACTGAACCCAGTCAGGCCTTACCCGATCACATCAGTTCTGGCTCAGATTATTTAATTATTTCAGCGGGTTTGAGAGGATCAGGCTCTACACTGTGGTGGATAAATGAACTTGAACCTGAAGTTGAACTTGAATGTGCAAGTGGGTGGGGGCTTTTCCACAATTGTGGGTCTGATGTGTCTCAGAAATTACAGACGAGGTGAAAAAAAACTAAACCCAGAAGAGGCTTTGGTGACCGCCTGGCCCTTCATTGCGGCCTGGAACACGTGCATTTACACTTCAAATGCGATGTGGACAAATGCGTCCCAAGCCACCTCCGAATGTGGCCTGAGCGATTGGAACTCAAGAAGTATTGAGGACGCACTGGGTGCATTCATACCTGTACTTAGAGCTGTCCACTTGTGATCGGATCACCCAAGACGCAGCCTCACCTTTTGACCCTCCTGAGCACCCGTCCATTTCTTGATTTTCTAATTTCCAATTGCTGTTTAACACTTGCTGCATTCGTCCATCAGCCATACAATCTTTAGAGGTTGTTGACACAGGATCGTCTTCCTCAAAGTCTTGTGGTGTCAGATGATGGGTGTCTGCATCCATGTCAATGTCAGCAGGTTCTCTGGAGATGGGGCTTTCCATGTCCGAAGACTGGGCTGGAAAGCATTGTGAGCCACCTGCATCGCTCATCTCCACATCCTCTTGAACGTCACAAACTTCAGCTTTGCTTAAACTTTTTTTGGGCTTAATGAGCCAGTTTTCAAGCACAGTCCTGAACCTCTGTTGCTGTTTGGAGCCCATTCTGTGATGTGAAACTTTTGACTTGACCCCCCGCAGGGCCCCCGTTCCAGTCTTAGGCTGCATATCGTTCCTTTTCTCTTTGTAATTTTCTTGATCCATTGTCACATCATCAATCCCCCGACTGCTAAAAAGTGCACCTGGAAGAATGAAGTTCATTTATTTTAAGAGAGGTACAGCATTTAAGACTAAATAAAGCTATTAACTCCCTTCTGTCATATCAACTAAGAATTTAAATGTAGTCCCAAAAAATTATCCTGTCAAATCAGTTACCTTTGAAATAAGATGAAGGGGAACTTTGATGAAGACCAATTTCAATCTTTATACTCTTTACAAGTGGCTCAAATTCTGCCAGCGCGGTCATTCTTCCCATGGGAGTAAAAGAATGCACAAGTAATTCAATATCATTAAGTAAAATGGACAATAAAGCGTTAAGACTATTGTTATTGCAACTTAAGTTTACGTGACTATAACCACTAGAATCCAACTATGCATACTCACAATACTGCTTGAGTTAGTACCACCGACGAAGCCTGGGTTACACTTGTCCAGAGTTGTTTCGTTGTCTGTCTTTTATTTAGTCGTTGAAAGAATCTCGAAACAAAGACTGCGGCCATAAATGAAACAATCTAGCTACTTTCGAGAAATTACATTTTGAGGTGTTTAGCTGAGAGCACAACTCAACCTATATAACCTAGCATTAACTAATCTGGCTAACGTGAATGGGAGGGCACTTCAATATGGAAATGTAGTCAGGCTGAAGTTTGTATTATGTAGCTGGTTGTTGGACTGCAGCAGTTCCTTCTATGATTTTATACCTGAACCACGAACAAGAGCCTCTTCTTCCAGTTTGCGTTAGCTCGTTAGCTTGCTTCTCGGGCAATTTATGACAGTTAGCCAACGTTACCTAGCTAACGCTAGCTAGTTAATGCTAACTTTTAGTTACATCTACACCGAATTGTGATAGCGCACAGACAGGTAAACCGGCGTTGCATTGATTGACATGATTGACAAACCCCGAATATGATCAGCCACAAACTACAACATCTGAACGATTATTCGTCTTTGGGGTTTTAATCTGGATGGGTACGGTGATGTCAACGTCCCTATCTATTGTAGTGCCACAAAACGCACTTCCGTGTCTGGTGACGTTATTCGTGCGTATTCATGAGCGCTAATCTTGCGCGATAAGATTGCATATCTGCGCCTCTACGATAGTTGATTAAAACCACAAAGAAGCTGTAATAGACTTGGACACGACATTGTCGTGGCATTAAAATGTCCCATCCTTTGTCATTATTGTGAATACTATATCAAAGTGGGCGTGCACACATTAGACGCGCACCATTCATTGAACGAAACAGACCCAAAATACAGGTTATCATTATAGGTTTTTAGCGAGGCAATCTTGGTTATCTATGCGAAAGCGTGAAAGAAACGACTCGGGCTATATCCGTCTCACGTTTGCATTTTTGTTTCATTTTGCCTGCGTAACTTCGGTTTGTTAGTGAAGATAGCCTGTAGTGGCATATGTGCCTGTAGTGGCATATGTTCCTGCAGCGCCCAGCGGAAAACGTCAAAAATTCGCGGCGTGTTGTTGCTCCACCTGTTCTGCGCGAGCATCCATATCCTGTGGGACTCACCTGAGCGGCGGAAAGGAGTTGGCACAGACCACCCTCCAACACCGGGCGATGAGTCGCGACAAAGTACAACGATAAAGTACAAGGATGTGTGTCTTAGCAAGGATCGTGAGCCCTAAATCTGTTTTAGTTGCCTTTTTTCTCGGCTCCCTCGCCACAAGTCAGAGCGAAGGTAAGCGCACACTGTCATTGTTCCCCCCGGGGCGTTGGGGAGTAAGCCTGTTGTGTGCCTTGTGTGGCGTTAGATAAACACGGCTCCTAACTGTAGCTTATGTAATATAGGTATAAGTCAATGGGCTTTTCATGTTTGTGTGTTTTTTGTTTTTGTTTTTTTACAATTAAGTAGTTGGTGGATTGTGAAAGCTGATTGGTACGGAAGTATAGGGTGAACTGTACTGGAATGCGCTATAAAAAATGTAGCTTGACCGAAAGCGTGTCTTTGAGAAGACGGAAGTCTCTTTTTTGGGGGTTTTTTTGTATTTTTATTTTATCGGTAGCCTGTTGCTCAGTATGACAAACATGAAAGACGGTTTGGCACATCCTTATCTTTTACTAATTGGGTGCACAGTCAAAACTTTGTTAAAACACTTTCTTGAAAGGAATATTGTAACGTGCATGGATAAGAAGACACGCTGGCCGCTGGCTCGCGGGTCTGACCCTTTAGTCTAGCGGTTAGTGATGTTTCCTGCGGTGCGGGCTATACGGGTTCGCGTCCCGGCCGCGGCAGTTCCTGTGGTTGCGTTGCCCCCCGAATTCGCTACAATATGTTGGCGAACACAGATAGATAGATAGATAGACATAGATAGAGAGCATCACATACATTGAACACATGTACACATAGCTACCACATTACATACATAGAGAACCAAGGAGTCAATAATATATTAAATGTTGTATGATTGCACTGTATATATACATATGCTCATCCTCATGTCTACATATTTTCTTTACCAGACGTCATCAATGGACTAACGTTAAGGCTTTCCAAGTACACAGTTGTGAATCCTCAAATCATTCATAGATGGTCGAGGAGTGCCAGCAGACCATCAGAGTCAGAGGTACCACCACACCCTGCTTAAAAAGCCCCCCCCCCCAAGTGTTTCTTCTTCTTTGATATGAATAACTCATTTCTGTTTCTTTGTCTTTACTCAATTTAGAGGGATGAAAAGGTCTCATACGCACTTCACATAAACAACAGAAAGCACTTCCTTCATCTAAAAAAGAACAAGTATGGCTTCACTTAATCACTTCTTGTTGACGTATATGTGTGTCAACCGAGTGACATGCCTATCTTCTTCTTCTTTTCCAATAATACTGTTTATCTTCATTAGGGACTTTTTATCTCCAAACTTTGTTCAGTATCTTCAAGACGAGAGTGGTCACCGCAAGCCCACACATCTGAGGCCGCATGTAAGCTCAGTGAACTGGATTCTCTGATGCGCAGTACATCATAATCATTCATTGGCTATTGGTCTCTTCAAGATGTGATCAGGGGTCTAAATCCCATGACTTTGACTTAACCGGTTTTTTGTTCAAATATTTGTTTTTTTCCAGGTGCATTGCTATTATCATGGACAGGTGGAGGGAAATGAGAACTCGCTGGTAGCGCTCAGTACATGCTCAGGCCTTAGGTTTGTCTTGCCGTCTTGCCTTCCTAGTTTTCACAACAAGCAGAACTTTAAATTCCTCAGTGTCATGTGATTTATTTGGTTAATTAGAAAGCGTCATGTTTCATTTTTCAATTCATTGTAAGAAGGAAAGAAAGATAGAACCGGCTTCCCAACTTTAAAAGCCCCTGCTTAACGGGTAGAATTTCTTCATTCCATCCGTGGGATCAAGTGTAGCTCGGCAGTTTTAATGCAAAAGTTTTGATTTTCACCAAAACCAATCCTACTGAAGTGTATGCAGCCACGGTGTTGCAATGTGCTTTTCAATAAGCATTCAGCAAGTGACCAAATATTTCCTGTTAGGGGTGTGATCCTGCTCAACAATGAGAGCTATGGAGTTGAACCAGTCCCCCGGTCTCAGACCAACGACCATCTTCTGTATCTCCTGAAGGACGTTCAGTCGGAGCCTTTCGTCTGTGGCGTTACCAGTGAGGCCTCGTCCTCCACAAGTTATTCCCCCTTTGATCCGGGCCGCTCCATCACCTCACTTCTGCGGGTTTGGATTTGCGCCATGTTCCTCATTTGACATTTGTCATGCAAAAGGATATCAAAATGGAAATCTTACTGAGGCTTAAGTCAATAATCTGTCTTTAACTTTTACTTCAACAGGCAAAGCGCAATTTACCTGAACCCAGATATGTGGAGTTGGTGCTGGTTGCCGATAATCTCAGGGTAAGCTTCTTCTTTTTTTTATCATTTCTCAGGTTAATGACTTTTCATATCACAGGTGTGCTACTTCCTGGTCGATGGATGATCTAATGGTCTGGTGTTCGCCTCGCCCACATTGCCATATCTACAACGGATTTTTTTTGTTTTGTTTTTGGCCAGCAGATATTGAAGCACATTATTATAGAACATGTCTGACTTTTTTCCACTTGGTTGGAATTTGCCAACTGAGGAGATGCCAAGGATACTGACCAGTGTATCATAACCTTCACTTCATCTCCAAACCAGTCATGATTTATTTTATTTTATTTTTGTTTTTGTCATGAATGTGTCACAGTATAAATTCAAGAAAGAAAATGAGACGGCGGTGCGAGAAGAGATGGTGGAAATGGCGAATCTCCTGGACGGGGTGAGAGTTTAAATCATCCAAATAAATCACGCTTGCACTGAGGAAGAAGGGAAAATTGAACGAGTAAAATTGTTCACATGTTGTTCTTACCCTCATTTTGCTGTTGTTATCTTCTTTGAGGTAAATTTGTTCCTAAGTACTCCTTCTTAATTACTGTTATCTTTATTGGACTGCTCTTATTCTCAGAAAGGTGGATCAGTTCATGTGGACACAACGTTTATTGAGAAACGCCTCATTACTCATCTAAGTCACCTCTTCAGTCTCAGCTGACTGCAAGTATCCCCACCCTTCTAAACAATATGGTGGCATAACGACCGAAAACAATGATTAGTTTCATATTCAAATTGCCATTCAAGGTTCTTTATTTTTTACGTCTCATTATAAAAGTACGAGAGTAAAATTCTTGAGTTTCAGCTCCTCAACACTGCAGCAACAATAGCAATGAAATAACAAAACAGAACAAAAAAAGCAGAAATAATAATAAATAGTGTGTTATGTAAGGTGCTGTGTGTGTGTGTGTGTGTGTGTGTGTGTGTGTGTGTGTGTGTGTGTGTGTGTGTGTAAACTGATGATCCGCTGAAGACCATAGGTCAGTACGGCACCAGGCTTAGTGTCTTTAATGTTCTTTGTTCAAAAGCCTGGCTGCTTGGTGGAAAAAGCTGTTTCGGAGCCTTCTGGTCCAGGCTTTGAGGCTGCGGTACCTCTTGCCTGATGGTAGCAGCTGGAACAGTCCATAGTTGGGGTGGCGGGGGTCTTTGATAATCCTACAGGTTTTGCTGACATGTCCATTGTATATGTCCTGGATGGAGGGAAGCTCGTATCCGCTGATGTCCTGGGCCGTCCGCACAACCCTCTGCAGTGTTTTGCGGTTGTGGGCAGTATAGTTCCCATGCCAGGCGGTGATGCATCCAGTCAGGACACTCTCGGTTGTGCCTCTGTAGAAGGCCCGTAGAATCCTGGGCCCCATGCCGAACTTCTTCAGTCGCCTGAGGTGAAAGAGGCGTTGCTGTGCCTTTTTCACCACATGGCTGGTGTGTTCATCCCATGTAAGGTCCTCGGTAATGTGGACACAGACGAACTTGAAGCTCTTGACCCTCTCTACATCAATCCCGTTGATGGTGATGGGGTCCAACCTCCCCCCTCTCTTCCTGAGCATTAACTAGAGTTAAAATGGCCATGAGTACTATTCACAGGGGATTGGGGAATCACAGCATTGTAAGACTGTGACAGATGTACTCTTACCCCCCCCCCCACCCTCTGTTCAGAGATGGTTATTCCCTCTTCACATGCCACTGTATTGTTTATAAGAGTGGGGATACCTGCAGTCAGCTGAAACCGAGGAGGTCACTTAGATGAGTGATAAAATGTCTCTCGGTAAACGTTGTGTCCAGATGAATTGATTCAACTTCCTGTGATTTCCTTACCTGGATTATTGAGCATGCACAAAGACATGTCTCTTATTCTCTGTTTGCTGTAGTATTACAAGCAGCTTAACATCCGCGTGGTGCTGGTGGGCCTGGAGGTATTTAAGGCTGGCAATCCCTTCAGCGTGGAAGGCTCTGCAGGAGAGGTGCTGGGGAGGTTTGTCAAATGGAGGAAAGAGACCCTTTTACCACGCATCAGGCATGATGTTGGCCAACTGATCGTGTAAGCTGCTAATTCTGCCTCTCCAGCCATTATCTTAAGTGCCTTGACAAAGCGATTACTTTCGTCAGCTTGTTGACAAATAAGAAAAAGGCGAAGCATCATTTGATTATTTGTTGCCTTTGTCTCGTAATGGTTTATGTATTTTGTGCTGTACGATCTGCTTCCTTGCCTCTCAGCGGTCGCTCCGGAGCGTACGGGAATGGGGTCCTGGGAATGGCCTTCGTGGGCACGGTCTGCTCTGTGGCTACCTCTGGAGGAATCAACGTGGTTAGTTCAACTCCCAATTTGACTTCTCAGACCGGCTGACGTTCTGGTGCTTTGGCATTGTGAACTTTTGTTTTGAAACTGATACTGGTTGCATTATTCATGCCGCGCTCTATTGTATTTCTCAGCCTATAAATAACACAGGAGTCAAACAGGTTAGACTTCAACACTACGACAGCAAGCTTGGTGGCAAGGTGTTATTCCCATCTGGTCCGTGCTGCAGGATTCCTTAGATTCTTTATCTTATTATTGTTTACATAAGTTTTTTTTCATATATCCCTCACAATGCCTCTGTTTTCCAATAAAAATGGGTGCAGCCAGTAGCTTTTTAAATTGTAAATTGTGCAACAGAATTGTTTCATAACTTCAATTTGCAATTCATACTACTATGTTTAGGATCATGGTTAAAAGAGACAATACAGAGTATGAGATGTTAACGTGCCAGATGTGTTTCACAGTTCAGTGGAGATGAACTGCCCTATGTCTCCACTGTGGTGGCCCATGAGATGGGCCATAACATGGGGATGAACCATGACAATGACCGCTGTAACTGTAATGGAGGTGCCTGTATCATGGCAGCATTTGCCAGGTAAAAAAAACCCCTCTTCTTTTATTCGTAAATGCATACAGTTACATGCATTTTATTGCAGCAGACCATGCAGTGTCCGATTATTTCATCTTATTGTTGTTCGGATGTGTATAGATGTAAATGTTTCCCATTAATGTCAATGCTGTTGGCCTGCAGTGGCTCTACCAAATTCAGCACCTGTAGCGGAGATGACTTTGAAAGGCTGATTATCCGTGGAGGTGGTGTGTGTTTGAAAAACCAGCCTTCCCAATCAGATGTGGTCGGCGTCGCCAAATGCGGCAATGGCTTAATAGAGGAAGAGGAGCAGTGCGACTGTGGCACACCAGAGGTGAAGCGCTGCCTGTCAGATGACATACTCGTACCACACACACACACACACACACACACACACACACACACACACACACACACACACACACACACACACACACACACACACACAGCATTTCAAAGCACTGGGCTGTTAATGTACTGAATTCATCAGTTAAAACTTGTGTTTTTATGGTAATGGTTTTGAACGACACTTTGTTTGCTTCAGCGTGACGTTGTGGTCATTTGTCTTTTTTTTTTCTGTGTTGCACAGGAGTGCAAGGACAAATGCTGTGATGCTGCCACTTGCAAATTTACTCGCGGTTCTGCTTGTGCTGGGGGCGACTGCTGTAGCAACTGTCAGGTCATCTTTATTTGGATATAAAGCAGGGTTTTGCAGTTTATTGATGTATTATTTTTAAAGATTGCTTTATTGCTTTGGTTGAGCGTGATGCGTTGTGTTTTAGATCGAAGTGGCTGGAACGCCGTGCAGAGAGTCAGCAAACACCTGTGACCTTCCAGAGTACTGTAATGGCCGCAGTGCCTTCTGTCCTGAAGACTTTCACGTCATGGACGGCCTCCCCTGTCAAAGCAATGCCGCATACTGTTACGAGGGCCGCTGCCAAACTTATGATTACCAGTGCAAGAATCTCTTTGGACCAGGTACGTGCAGTAAAGGTGGATATAGAATGAAAGAGTTATGCTGCTCTCCGAGACCTAAAATTGTCCCCCCAGATAATCGGGATAGGACTGGGATCAAAGTCTCTGAGCCAAATTAATGCTGAATTTATGAGTTTGAGATTCGGTGTAATCTATACATTGCACATCAGAATCCACCATGCTTTCGATGAAATTATCATTGTTATTATTTTCATGTTTAAATATATTATATGGGATTTGCATCCCACTCTCCTAGTACCTTTTAACAGTCAAGATATGGTTACTCCGTGTCAAAAAATACCTAGCATTATCCCAAAGTCTTTTTAGCAAATATCTATTTGCATATCTTTTCTGTCTTGCATAGCTGCAACAAAGGCGGCTGATATATGTTTTCAAACTGCAAATACAAGGGGGAATCTATTTGGAAACTGTGGAATAACCAGCAATGGACAATATATCAAGTGTAATGTAGCGTGAGTATTCTGCTTTGGTTTCAAATTTTTACAAACGTAAAGATTTAAACAATACAATGGACTGATTTGAATGAAAATCTGTGTACAAGATGTAATCGCCAGTCATATTACAGTTGGGGAGCTGAAGGGCAAGTCTATTCTAAGTCACTAAGTCATATTTGCTTAAAGCAGTGGTACTCACTCGTGCCATGGACTGTGAGTATGCAGATTTTCTTCCCGACTCAACACCAAACCAGGTGATTTCACTGATTACTCCTCCCTCGTCTAGTTGAGGGTGTTTATCATTGAAATCAGTTGGTGTTGAGTTGGGTGGGATTGAAAACCGGCATACAAATGGCCCTCCATGGCAAATGATCGTCACTGGTTTGCAGCCCACTTGTCCGCATTCCAGGTAATGTAGAGGCGCTTGGACCGACTGGTTGTACCAGTGACAAAAGCATTTCACTTGCCATTTCGGCAAAAATGGACTGGAAAAAACCTGCATGGGTGCAGTAGGAACAGGATTTTTCATTTGCTAAAATAATGACTAAGCAGAAGATGAAAACCCGGCATCTGTTTTAACACGATTGCAAGAAAGCTAGTTGCATACAAAACAACACAAGTGAAGCTGGATCTTTATTTTTGGTGTTTTGTTAAACAAGTGGTTTCATTCAGGTATTTTGTGTTACTTTAATTCTTGCATACTTCTCCTAATTTCGGGGAACTGTCTGTCCACTCTTCGATTGCCACCACAGGAATGCCATGTGTGGAAAGGTGCAGTGTACCAATGTGGATGTCAACAACCCACCTCATGGTGCCCATGTCAGTATACAAATAGTTGATGGATCAAGCTGTGTAAATGCAGACTTCAACCTTGGCACTGATGTGCTGGATCCTGCCTACGTTAATAGTGGCAGTCCTTGTGCTGAAGGAAAGGTAAGAATTGCTTTAGTTAGTGCACATTTAGAAGTGTGTTATATGGTCAAATTTATTTTTTGTAGTCCTAAATTACAGTTATAGTCTCAGAGGACTTTACATTCACACAATTAAGAAAGGATGGATCATCATCGGTGGTCACTCAGGGTCGAGTATGACCATCCTCCCTCTGGGTCCTCATTTGGGTGTAGAGGCTGATCCTGGAGCCGCATAATGGTAGGATGCCTGCGCGTGACAGCTTTTTACGTGGAGTGGCTGATGCGCCTGCAGCCACCACACGGTCCTTGGCAGGGGGTGGCCAGAGTCCAATGGCATGGAGAACCAAGACGATTGGGGACCACCCTCTGTTGCAGCCTTCATCTGCCTTCACTGCCATTGTAACCTGGAGACATCATTTGCCAGTTCCACAGTTGAGGTCTTTGTTGGATCGCACTTCATCTGGAGCTTCCCCCTTGACCTATCCGCCTTAGGTGACCCTACCAGGAGCCAAGCTTCGGACAGCATAGCTCTTGGGGTCATTGGTACACGCAAGCTTTTCCACCATGGCAAGATGGCAAACCAGGAGAAGAAAGGATCGATACAGTGAAAGACAATGGACGACACCCTCTACCTTTACTCAGACCCTTGATTCATATGACAAAAATGGACAAATAAGCTAAAGGTGCTGAGAAAGCAAGCTTGACAACACGATAACCCATATAGAAATAAAACACTTAATATGCATATATGATTGGTACCCCTCTGCAGACAGACAGGAATAGGGAATTCAAATCAAAACAAACCCTTATCATCCCATCATGTCCTCTGTGAATACTGCATGCACTGAAATTGTTGAGCTCATCTGTAGAAGAGACATCATTGTCAGAAGTGTGTTGTTTTTTGCTCTTGTACTCAATGATGGTGTAAATGTCACATCAGACACAACTGAAATTGCCAGTGAGAATGTTCCTGTATTTGTGAGGCATTCGATTGGCACCTTGTCTCTCCACCCAATGCCTGCTGGGATAGTCTCATGAGCCACATACAACCCTGAATTGAATTAACAGAGTATAGCGGATAAATTAATGAATAAGCAAATTCTTCCTCGTAGGGCTGCCTCTTTGTGCATACTGTAGTCATTATGTTCAAACCGGCGTGGGACGACAGATTCTGCTTGCGCTGATGGCACTCTTGCACATTAAAGAAAAGAATGGCTTGGCTTGTTGTTTCATCTGTAAATTAGCATGGAAATAATAAGGCTTACCAGTTTGACTGCATGAGGAATCATCTTTTTCTTTCTTTCTTTCAGACATGCCAAGATTTTAAGTGCATGAATGCATCTGGTCTGCTGTCCAATTTGGACTGCGACGCCAAAAGCACGTGCAACAGCAATGGGGTAGGACCACATTTTCCACATGGATATAAAATGAGATGATGATCCTCACTGACGAGTCCTGTGACACTGTTGTTTTGCATCTTTTCCCACAGGTATGTAATGACCAGGGGCACTGCCACTGTGATAACGGATGGGCCCCTCCCATCTGCGATAGGTCAGGGAGAGGTGGCAGCGTGGACAGTGGTCCCGCTCAGATAGGTGGGTTTTCTATTACTTCAATCTATCTGTATGTCAGACTCTTATTTCTTGATGCACCAATGGTCCACATCCCACTGATTTTTATTTATTTTCTGTTTGGTAGTACAAGTCTGACTGGTGTTCATATTGACCGTGTGCTCTCCGTCTATCTCTTAACTCTTCTGTGGCAGACTACTCACTCAGAAATGGCCTGTTGATCTTCTTCCTGCTGGTGGTGCCCATCCTGGTCCTCATCATTCTGGCGCTGCTCTATGTCTTCAGAAGAGATTCCTTGGATAGGTGCCTTAAAGGAAGCCGTGCTCGCCGTCACAGGTCAGCTTCAAGTGGCCCTCACTCCATACATATTCAGAGGCTACAATTTGAATTGGTTGACTTAGTCACTGATTTGTGATGCAATTTGACACAATCTATCACTAAGAGAGATTGCATTGTATTTATTCATTTTAAATGCAGGGCACGTAATGCACAACATGGCCAAACAAATGGCAATACCACAGCAAATGCCACAACCAAGCGAGTTCCTCCAGCTAAGGTAAGAATTTTTATTCTTAAATCCACATCGAACAAGCAAGACAGATTTTTTTTTTAATTATGGTAACCATGTCAGAGATTGTCATAATAATGATAATAATAATAGTAGTGATAAAGATAACTGTCTTGAAACACTGAAATCAAAGCACACATTTTTGTTGTTGCGTATTCAATTTATGGCCAATTATAAGACACTGTTTTCAATCAAGGTGTTATCACAGTAAATATCAATGAGTGTTTCTTTTTTTTTTGTTTTTTTTTTTGTTTCAATCACTAATTCAAGCCTGAAAGTCCACCTCCTAGCCAAGTTCAACTCCCTGGGTATGATGTGACTAAATCTTTTCTCTTCGTTTAATTTTCTATGGTTTAATCTGTGCTGTTCTCAAACCAAGGAAAGAAAACAACATTTAGTAGCAGTGCACAAGCTTAGCCTTTAGCTTAATGTTTCACATGTTCTATCAGTTTCAGGTATGGTGAAACGGATTACTGGAACACAGACACAAATGCTGCTGCTACACATCCTCCAGCTCATCTACAGGGCCCTGGAGTCCCAAAACCAATCCCACCCAAGCAAACAACATAGCGACAAGTGTTATTCCATTATTGGTACATCTCTTTATTCCAGTATAAATTTCATCATCAATATCAGACATATGAAGGGAAAACAACACTCTATATAAAATAACAGGGTTTTTTTATATTTTGCAATGATGGGATCCATACAACCACCCATTGCAAGCTCTTTTTTTTAATAAGGTCAGCGATGGCAATGTTTCTAGATGAGGCTTGCGGGCCTTCATTGGACTATACCTGTTTTACACGTTTCTCGTTGCTCTCTTTGCACTATTTTATTGAAAATAACCACCTCTAAATGGAAATATATTTTGATCAGATATTTCACTATGTATGAAAAATGTCCCAAAATAATACTTTTTTAATGCAGTTTTATTGTAAAATAAATGTTTTAAAGATTTTGATTGTAATCTAATAAATGATGACTTTTTGAATAGAAAAGCATTGGGTTCATTCTTCCTGCGGGCGGCAGAAATATGCCGCATAGGGAATTTACCCCCCACTCCCTCCACCCCTGCCAAAAAAAGGCCTCAAGAGGAGGAGAAACACGAAAGGAAAATCAGAAGATATGTGATTCAAATACTTACTTAATTTATTTTAGGATTTTTAAGTTTAGTTGTTTCGTTTTTCCTTTTGTGAAAATCGACTTCGTTATTGTGGTTCCCCGACTCATACTCCTGTTCAGGTGGTGGCGGTAATTGGACGAGAAATATATGCGCCATTTAAAAATAAAAATAAAAAAAACTCCGAAGAAGAAAACGCGGAAGTGAAGGCATGCTAATGGTTATGACGCTTGATGGATGTCGGCGGTTGCGTTCGGCGAGCATGTCTCTGTGTTCTCTGCGGTTTACCGGCGGCGGGGAAATCGACGCTGGCACGAAACCTCGGCGGCGTGGCGACGGAGCGGGGCTGGAGAGTCGTGGCGGTGTGTTACGATGATTTGATCCCCAGTAGCGCTCTCCATGTCAAAGTGTTGGAAGAGGGTGAAGGGTCGCACCGAGCGGTAAACAAACTTTCCACGTCCTTCGACACGAACTATGAGCAGTGTTGTGAAACGCTCTGATCGGTAATGAATGTTTTCCTTTTAGCAAACTGAGTGGAAGTCGCACAGACAAGCAGTACTGCGGCGCGTTGAGGAGTTTTTGAAGAATCCGCGTACTTCGGCAGATCCATCCGCCAGCTGCCTTATTAATGGCAACGCCTGGAGGAGGTGCACCCGAGGCTTGCTGCAGTCATCCGCATCTACGGACAGCTCCCAGACAGACCACCCACCGATACTCATTCTGCTGGATGACAACTTTTACTACCCAAGCATGAGATATGAAGCGTACCAGCTTGCCAAAAAGTGTGAGCTACTCACTGTAACGTTTGCTGAAAGTGTAGCCCCCTTATTTTCCCGAGAATGTGCCTGTTGTCAGAATGATGGTTGGCTGAGACGACATCTTGTTAACTGTTCTCTCTAGGTTTGCTGGGGTACTGTCAAGTGTATCTGCAGTGTCCCGTGGAGTCATGCATCCGCAGAAACCAAAGCAGGCCCGAACCACTGCCCGATGAGGTGATATCCGAGATGGCAAAGCGCTTAGAGCCTCCAAATCCACAGAAGAACTCGTGGGAGAAGAACAGCATTGAGCTTAACTGTACAAATGGCTTGCTTGAACAAGAGATGTAAGGCACCACAAAGACAACTCACTGTGTCTAACTGTTCATGTAGCCATAACCTTCCCTTCTAAAACTAAATGTCAATTTCTTTCCTTTTTATCTTTTTGACTTCGTGGCGCACCTTCAGTCAGAGGTTATTGGAGTTGATCTCTTTTGCATTAAGCAACCCACTCAGCCCAGTTGAGGACCACACTGAACAAAAGGCATGTGTCGATGTTGCTTACCTCAAACATGTTGAAACTCAGTACTTAATGATTTATGAATACACTAATACAATAATGCTAAGTTAACCTGCTCTCTTTGTCCTGTACTGTGCAGGAGGCTGACCGCCTGAAATGTGCCAACAATGTGATTCACCAAACTGATCAGGCCTGTCGACGCTTGGTCTCCGAGGCCATGAAGCACGCCAGAGGTCAGTCACAAGTTAGAGAGAAATATTTAGTTTTTCGGGTATAAAACGTCATACTTGTGTCAATAAAGGCAGTGCACAAGAACTAAATGTCAACATGTGTTGCTGTTATGGGTTTAGAAAAAGAAGTGCCACCTGAACACATGAGGACTCTGGCAACTGAGCTGAATGAATCCAAAAGCAGATTTCTCACCAACCTGCGGAAGCGGTTCCTTCAAGATCTGCTCATCCACCAAGAAGAGGATATTGATGTAAAGCATGTGGTGAAAACGGCACTGGAAGCTTTTAATCGGGATAAAAAGGAAATCTTGTCGAGAGTTTTCATTGACGAATGAAGAGACAATTTCAGTTTTATTTGTTAATTTATTTGACATCTGTGGACATTTTCTTGAATCTGCACAAATGTAGACTTTTATCACAAGAAGGAATAAATAGAAGTATTATACATGTTTAGTTCATGAGGACAAAATGAGAAATTAGCAGTTTTCTCAACATGTTTGTTTCTAATTTTTCCCCAACGTTGTGTTTAATGCAACTGGGACTTGTCGATATATTAACCTTTTTGATTTGCTTAAAAGCAGTAAGCTTTAAATCTCAATAGGAAAAAAATTGATAAAATAATATAAATATTGTTTTTGTAACAGGCTGGTTCAACCTTTGTTTTCAATCATTTAACATTTCAGTTTAAAGAGTGGTGTTATGACTTTAGAGTAAAAAGCACACAATACATTTACATACAACTATGTCCAAAAAAAAAACAACCAAAACAGCTCAAAATTATATTGTAGAGCAATTCTAACAAAACCAATTTTTTTGAAAAAGTTTCAATACTCCCATTTTGCTCATCAATAGTTATCCTTGACCTTTTCAAGTACTCAAAAATATCAGCTGCAACAGTGCAAAATATTTATGGTGACAAATGTTGGTCTATATTTAAGACATGAGTACCACAGTAACTATAAGCCAATGCTACAAGGCCCTTAAAGAAACCATTTATAACATTTTTAATTGATATAAAGGGTTTGGATTAGTAATACTTATGCCAAAAGTTAATTGTTAATTACGAGAGATAGCAATGACTGGCTCATGACATCTGCAGTCAGGGTGAGACTGGATAAAGACATTACATAGGAGCATGATGAAAGTCGCCCGGTTTGGATACAAACAGATTCAATAAGACAAATATTAGTTAACAATATGGAAGACTGCATCTAAAATACTGGATATTTCACAAAAAAGTTATTCTTGACAACATTTCAGAGATGGAAACTGGTGTGCAGTCATTTCAAATTGGTTCAAGAAATTATGCGTATCCATCCTAATCTGATGGGGAAAAAAACATGTTGGGTTACATGGAGCAAGTGCAATAAGACAATGGAATAACATCTTGTAATGACAGAAACCAAGATATCAAAAAGGGGGAAAAAAGGGCAAGAGATTGATAATATAGCCAAGTTATTAAATATAGCCTAAATAGACTTGCACTTAAGACTTCATTTGCCTTTATTGTGAATGGTAGATCACTTTTTATGATGTCCATGAACAAAGTGACATGCAAAGTCATATTTGTCTTTGCACATGTTGCCACAGATGTTACACTGGAATGGATGCTCATAGCCATGACCACCCATGTGAATGGTGTAAAGGATGTTATCTGAAAAGTGAATATCACAATGGTTGCAATTATAAAACAGCTTTTGGTCTTGTGTGGTCTCGTCAGGTGCACTAGGCTGGCTATTGCTCACACTTGCTGATAAAGTATATGCACTCTGGTCAAGGCTGGGCCCTGCCCCAGTGCTGTAATCCTTGTGCCCTGAAGGTTGAGACTCCTCGTTAGAGGGTTTCCGATAGACTCCATTCGTCGAAACAGCAACTGGTGCTCCTGAGACCTGTGGTATGAGGATGGGTTTCTCATCCTTACAGGACATCTGGTCTGGGGACACCAGAGTCTGGGACTCTGGAGGTAAGTCAGCCAATTGGCCAGCAAGTGTGGACAGCTGGTCCAGTGGGCTGTCTGTTGTCAAACTGTTGGCACCCATGCAGCTGCCAGCGCTCTCGTGTGCCTTAGTCATGTTCTTATACTCATTGCTGGTCAAATGGTTGTTCAGGTTGCGAGACATGTCATTCAGATAATCTAACTTTGGTACCACCATTGAAGGAGGGCTGAAGTTGATGAGAAGCCGTCTGCCAAAGCCCAAAGAGCTCGTCCTCTTCTGCAGGACACTGAGCATTCGCTTGTTGAACGGCGGGCGCACGGCCCTTGCGGGCAGAAGCTTGTGGCGCCGGCGGCGGTGGTGAGAAAGGTTGCTGCGGTCGCTGCAGCGGAAGGCACAGAGGTCGCACTTGTATGGTTTCTCTCCCGTGTGAGAGCGCATGTGGGCTTCCAAGTGGCGCTCGTAAGCTGAGGCAAACGGGCACAGCTGGCAGCGATGAGGCTTTTCTCCTACGTAAAAACCGGGAGGGCAAAATGTGCAAAATATTGGTAAGTGCAAAGAACTGCAAGATGCAGAGAAAACATATCAGTAAGAGGGCATTGTTTAGTGTGATTATTGGTATGATGCAATAGGTACAACAGTGCTAAGATTGGCATTGTTGCACCTACTGCTGGCATGATGCAGTATTAATGGTATGATATAAGAATGCATAAAAATGTTGCCTTCAAACTCCACGATGTTAGCTTTAAAACGTTTAAATTTTTGATCAACAAAAAAGCACTTTGGAGGAAATTCAAAGCATAGTTGGAAAATTTCCACCAGTCAGGAGTACTCAGTTAATATTACCTATTTTTATAAAATTCAGTAAGTCACAAAAGAGCGTTTAGATTACCTGTGTGGATACGGATGTGCTCTATAAGACGAGCCATGCCTTTGTTGGCATAATTACAATAACTACACTTGTACTTTCCATCACAGGTCCTCTCTAAGCCATCCATCTGAGCATCTGATCCATCCTCCAGCGACAGGCTCACTTCCACAGATGGAGGGTCCAGACCATTCTGTTCACTCTTTGATGCTTCAGAAGATACACAAGTCAATGTAGCAACTGTACATTTTTCAGTTTACTCTGGGATGATCTTGACTAATCAATTTGATATGTACTCACCAGCTAGAAATGATTCTTCTGATTCTTTGTCTCCACAAACAGAGCCAGAGATCATGTTCACATGCTGGGTTTGCTGTGTTAGGTATTCTTGGAATTCCTTCACAAAATCCACAGGCTCAGCCTTTATATCTTCCATTTTCCTTTGTCGAGGGCTGGGTCTTGCGTCGTCAGTCTGGACCTCTTCGATTTAAGATGCTAAAGTTGAAAGTGGTAATAGCACAAACAACTGGTTTGTAAGGTGTAGATTATAGTTAACATCTGCCTTCATTTGTAGCATCACTCTTTGGCAGTTAATGTTACATTTATAACACATAGGCTGTCACGGCAGGCTCAAGAGTATGCAGGTTGTCATCCTAATAAATACTACTCCAGCTGATCTTCTAAAGAAGTTCCCTCTCTCGGGCTGAAAGTGTGCTCATGAGAGAAGTCAGCTGATGTGTGAACTGATCGGGGATGACGTGCTGCTTGTTTAAGACCAAGGTTTCTGTCTGTCCATTCTCCCATGTGACTCGGGTCGGTACAGCCACATGCACCTTGAATCTCAGGTGTGAATCCGTCCAAAAAAAACAGAAACGTGCAGGACGTTAGGCTACCGCTGGGTTAGCTTATCAAATTAGCTTAAGGTTAACTCGCAAGCTTTGTCTTCACTACACTATCCGTTAATTTAGTGTCATCTGCCGCGACAGAGTCATAAAACCTTGCGAAAAGAAAGACAAATCACGACTTACCGTTCAGCTTCCGCACGACATGATTCGCCCGGATAAGGAAAACGCGTTATAAAAAATAACGACCTTGCTACCTGGTTAGCTAGCATCGGCTAACGGGCTCAGTCATTTCCCCTTAAATGAGTCGGACCGTTTCGTCGCCAATGCTTTTGTGTTATACCCGGTCCGCTCTAAACCGCGCACACGTTCCTAGCGGGCACCCGTACGTAAACAAACGTAATCATGGCTTCTGCGTTGGTCAGGCTCTTCTCGAAGGTGAGGATAAACTTTTGACGGCGAAAAAAACGAGGAATTTTCTACAGATATGTCCCCGTCGTTGATTTGTATATAGAGATTAATTTTCCCGTTTAATGTCGAGACCAAGGAAGCGTTCGTTTTCTGTGATATTTTACCAATATCACGCTGTTACATAACCCGTATGAGGCGATCATGTAACCTGGTGGATGCCTTGAGACAGCCGAGCTCACGTTGAATGAACAGAATTCGTTCTAGTTGATTGAATGCATATTAAAGCAAACAAAGTGATCAGACCGAGGGCTTCAGCATTAACTCGGGCATATAACATTCAAATTTGTTTTAAATCTCTTGAGATACATCAATAACATAGTTTATCATCTAAATTAGACTGCATTCAATGTGCTAGGAGCCAGCATGCCACTAGTTGGGCGCTTACAGCTGTACTGTTTTGTGCTAGGAGCCAGCATGCCACTAGTTGGGCGCTTACAGCTGTACTGGTTTGTGCTAGGAGCCAGCATGCCACTAGTTGGACGCTTACAGCTGTACTGTTTTTTTGCAACTTGTTTCTAGGTTGGCAGACAGACCTCTCGACCATGGGGTGCATGTCAAGTTGGACTTTGGTTGCAGAACAGATCCACAAGCTCTGCTCCAGATATGACCTCAGAGCAGACGACCAGGATGGGGATCTCCTTCTCTCCGTTGCAAACCTATTCAGAGGAGGAGGGCATGATGAGGGATACAGGTGAGCTTAAAGACTGGAAGAATGTACCACTGCTCTCAATGGCTTTGTATGAAATAAATCCCCAAACATTCAGTATTATTTGTCCTGTTTTTGGACAGTGAAGAAGTATGCACATGAGCGCATCGTCCCATTTGTGTCAAAGATGGATGAGGATTCTGCCATGGATGAAGAAGTGATCAAATCTCTTTTCGAGCAGGGTGTATGTGTCTATCCGCTAATGTACAACAGCATTCAGATTCAAAATGTGGACAATGGATCATGCTTTTATTTTACCCAAAGTCTCATATTCACCTTATTCAAACACACACAGCTCATGGGCATCGAGATTGACCCAGAGTATGGCGGCACGGGTTCCACATTCTTCTCTTCCATTCTGGTCATTGAGGAGCTGGCAAAGGTGGACGCCTCTGTGGCTGTGCTATGTGACATCCAGAATACACTGATCAACACAATGGTGGCCAACTTGGGTACCCCAGCGCAGAAAGAAAAGTATCTCACCCGACTGTCAACTGACACGGTGACTTGTCAACTGAACAGAATGAGTATTCCTCTACAGGAGTAAAAATATAGCATATGCTCATGTGAAGTGAATGTATTTTGTTCATTTGTTGTGGTTTATTTTATAAATTCTGATTAAGACAGTTGTTTCTTCATTAAGTTTGGATGGATGATCAGTAACTGATCAACTTCACTTTGTACTTTTACATTTGTAAATCTCTTTAAACATTGTATATGCCATGCAGTATTTGTCATTTGTCAGTTTTTTCTATGCTTTATACAGTAATCTTATGTCACACAGGTAGGCAGTTTCTGCCTGTCCGAGGCAGAGTCAGGAAGTGATGCCTTTGCTCTGAAGACAAGTGCTGAGAAACACAAAGACTATTACATTATCAATGGGTCGAAGATGTGGATCAGCAATGCAGAGCATGCTGGGATATTCCTGGTGATGGCAAATGTTGACCCATCTGCTGTAAGTAATACGTTATCTTTTCATTCTCACTAGAGCCTGTTCTCCACTGCAAACTCATGCGGGACAGGCCAGGGCTCATTCACCCATTTTACAGGTTTTACCTTTGAATCACACAGCCACAATTCTTCTTTAATTTTGTGCAGGGGTGATTTGTTACCTGGGTTGACATTGCGTAACAAAGTAACATACTGAGTAGTGTTTTTGTATCTGCACTAGATTTTTGCGCTGGTTTTGGCCTTGCCACAGGGAAGTGGTAAATATGTCCCTCCGTAATTTCAAATTAAAATTTAAATGCTTTTGTTTTACAGGGATACAGAGGTATTACCTGTTTCATTGTGGACAGGGACACAGAGGGTCTTGAGATTTGCAAAAAGGAGAACAAGCTGGGCCTACGTGCCTCTTCCACCTGCCCACTCAACTTTGATAATGTCAAGGTGTGATGAAATACACAGCTTATGTTGGACTGTGCTAGTGTGAGGTGAATAATTGCTAATAAGACGTTCCTTTTGTAGGTCCCAGAGAATAACATATTGGGTAAGGTTGGCCAGGGTTACAAATATGCCATTGGAATGTTGAATGAGGGGAGGATAGGTATTGCTGCTCAGGTAAGTAAATTAGATGTTAAATCTTTATTTATTTATTTATTACTTGGATCATTGACTTTTATTGATCAAAAATGGGGTCAGAATCATACAAATATAAAAATAATTTTGAATGTTAATCTTTCAGATGCTTGGGCTGGCACAAGGTTGCTTTGACCACACTGTTCCTTACACTAGACAGAGGGTGCAGTTTGGGAAACGTATCTTTGACTTCCAGGTAAAGCTACAAACTAGTGGTCAACCCCATATTAAACTTGTTTGTTATATTTCACATTATTCCAGTGGCTAGTGTGTTGCTCAGTGCTGTTTCTTACCAGTTTCTTATGTGATATATTTCAGGGCATGCAGCACCAAATAGCCCATGTGGCAACACAGATTGAAGCAGCCAGGTTGTTGACTTACAACGCTGCCCGCCTGAAGGAGGCTGGAAGACCTTTTATCAAGGAGGCCTGTATGGCTAAATATTTTACTGCAGAGGTGAGATGCACAGCTGTCAATCCTGTAAAATGGCTTTATAGTTGTTCATCTGTGTATTGTGTTTGTGTATTTGCAAAAAATATGTGCTTTCATGTCTTACCCAGGTTGCAACCCTAACCACATCAAAATGCATAGAATGGATGGGAGGGGTAGGGTTCACCAAAGACTATCCCATAGAGAAATACTACAGAGACTGTAAAATTGGTAAGCATTGGTGGACACATTTATGTCTACCTGCATGCGGTTAATCAGATCAGGGCATGTGTAGCCAGCATTACCAAATCTCCAGTGTTGGTTCCTGTGTTGTGTGGAGAGCACATCTTTTGGGGGTTATAGTAGGTAGGAAATGGGCTTGTTGATTGGACCAAAGGGGGGTGGAGAGACGCGTGATAGTGGTGGCTCGACTACCGAGAAGGCAGAGAAATCCGACTCCACAGGAATTTCCCTATTTGACCTTGGTGTGCTGAGAAGAGTGTTATTAAGATAGCGCACAACAATGGAAGCAATCTGAGCAGAATTGCACTCTTCCTTCATAAAGTTCAATTTGGCATGCCACTTTTGTCATCTGGAGCACTGGAGGGATGACTTGTGTATACGGTAGTTGTTACCCTTTAGCGTGCTGTTGAAAGCTTGTTCACTGTTCACTGCCCAGTGGTAACTGAAAAAATGTCTGTAAATCAATTGTTTGATACATCATAAGTGTATTCTCATTCTTATTATTTTTTGCTCCTTGTGAAGGTACAATTTATGAGGGCACAACAAATGTCCAGCTATCCACCATGGCCAAGTTCATCGATAAGGAATACGAACACTGAGCTGATCCTGTCGAACCCCTATGGATTTGCACTCTTGTGTGACACTCCTTGATTTTATCTAGTGACTCATATTGCAGTTATAATGTAACAAGTATTACTGTAAGCCCAGTTTCCTGTTCAGTTTTTTTTGCTGCTGTTGTGTGTTTGTACACACACTCTGAATAGCCCCATTTCTGTCCTTATACTTGTAAAGTAGTTGTGTAAATACCTTGCTCCTCCAAAAGATAGTCTGTTACATTTTTCCATCCGTGGATAGGCTACCCAATGATTAACGGGCAGGCTAAATCCTTTTTTATTATTATTATTAACAACCTGTGTCTTATTTACATAGTTTTTGCCATCATGCGTATCTGTGATACATGTTTTGCTCACCTTCCCACCTTCCAAACCCCTCAGAAGTTTGTAATGCCCCATCGTTGTAAAACAGTAGTCCAATGTCCAGAATCTCTAAGAGGAAGCTGATGAGTAAAATGATATCATAACCGATATACAACATAGCAGCAATTGGAAAAATAAGACCCAGGTTGTAAAAAAAAAAAAACCCAGAATTATCATTTAAGTTGTTCTGGTTTGAATTAATGTAGCCTATGTGATTTTCCCTTGCCTTTTTTTTTCCAGATGTTTTTTGACTATCACTTAGCGTATACATATTTGCTCAAGCCATGCCTCATGTCCTGCTATTCAAACAAATGCCTATGTTCCTGTTTTGATACAGAGCCAAACATATAAGCGTGAGAATTACTTCTGGAAATATGGTGATTGAGATGAATTTGCCAGTGCCTTCACTGCGTGCATGCGTGTGTGTGTGTGTGTCTTGTGAGGCTCTGATCCTCAAGACTTTATGGATGTAACGTATTTTCAATTTTTTTTGTGTAACAGCTTAATCTCTTATTTTTTTTTCAATTTTTTTGCAACAGTTTTCTTCACTTGAATTAGGCAAACAAGTCAACAGCACTCTTGCTAAATATGGATAATGTACAGTGCTTTGTTAAGAGGACATGGGGAGAATATTTCATATGACTACTAAAGCGGTTGTCTGGTTCACTTAGACTGACTCAGAGTGATATGTCGTACCTGACAGTAGTAATAAATTTTTCAAGTATGATTGTAAAAAGCAGTTGTTTTTTGTGCTACTGACATGTCACCTATCGGGTCACTAGATGGCAGCAGTCTCTTGACTGACAGCTCAGTACTGACAGCTCATAATTTTAAGGCTTGTATCGCCACATCTGTTAAAGACTTTCACCACCAGTGTTTCTTATATGGCTTTGATTATGCTTACATTTCTGCACGTGTCTAAAACCAGGGGTATTCTTCCTCATTAGATATAGACTGACTGAACACACAAGCCCCAATCAGCTAAATCAATGCAGGGTTTTCAAGTTCAGCTAAGACAACGCCATTATTCATATGCACCTCTTCATAATGATGGTGATGGGGAGAAAGGTGTGGTAGCAATACATTAGTGGGGTAGATGGTTGGACTGGAGAGGACGGCGGCAGTTAGATGAGCAGGTCATATGCGTGCATGCAAGAGGGCATCTGTCCACACTAAATTATATATATATATATATATATATATATATATTTTTTTTAACGAGGAGTAAAATGGATCATGTCAGAACAATGATAACTTCACATGTTCTTAAAAGTATATTTTGGGAGTACTTTAAGCAAGCACACTGTTTGCTGACTTGATATGGTTGGGGAAGAGTCACCCCAAAGCCTTGGAGCTTTAATAGAGGAAGCTTAATGGCCTTTATTTAGCAGCCTCAACCATGGAGTAATGAAAGGAGAGCTGCCTGAGGAGCTCGGGCATTTTTAAAAAAATTTGTTTTATTCATACCGGCAAAAGTTTAAAGATATAGCTAGTCTGAAACATACCTTGAAGGTTTTCAAATAAAATGTTAATTGAATCATTTGTAAATTACACTGGTAGCCAATTAAGCGTAGCTAAAATTAGGCTCTTAGTTTTGTCAGGAGTTGAGCTGCGGCATGTTGGATTAACTTAAATCTGCATATGATGTATGATCTGCCTCCTAAGATGGGTGTGTAACTACATGGAAACACTGACCACAGCAATTTTATTTTATTTTTATTTTATTTTTAGTCTTCTGAGTGGACAGTGGGCCACGGTGGCTTTGCATTTAAACCAAAAACTTAATAGGGTCACCATAAATATCTTTATATTTCTCATTAAAATCACATTCCACAGTAAGTTATTAAGTGACACCCAGCTTAAAATAAATATGCGCAATAGTCATTCAACATAGCCAACTGTTTGCAAATGGGTACGGTTGAGTATCATCAGCATGACGTGACAGCTAATATTAGGCTGTATTTACAAATCATATGAGCATGAGACGGCATAAATGTGGCAACAAGATGGAGGCAAATGGGCTCGTGTGAGACTCCCGGGTAACTGAAATTATCAATAACTTTGAAGAAAGTATTCGATCCAAGAAAGGCAGCGATGCCAGTCGAAATCAGTGCTATAAATGTAATGTCAGCCTAGGGTCAAGATGGAACTATTAAGCAGCCTCATAAAGCTATACTAACATCTCGGAAAACTGAAATAGAGGAGTTTCAGAAACTTGACTACCAGGTCTCCATGGTGATGGTGGTCACCGCCGGGACACTGCTTGGCATCCTGCTCATCACATTCTTTATATATCTTATAAATCCATATAATTTTGTTATCCTGTTTCAATGTTGTATCCTTCTCTCTCTCTGATGTGTGACTAATGTCTTTTCTTGTCTCTTCTCTCGTGTATGTGAATGGTGTGATGTGAGTCTCCCCTGTGTGCATGTGTAGTCTGTCCTCCTGTCAGGTCTCCATGGTGACGGTGGTCATGTGGCTCAGGTCCCGGGCTATTCCGGTGGCATCTGGACACTGCTTGGCATCCTCATCATATATTTCATATATCTTGTAATTCCATTATAATTCTGTTATGCCCTTTCAATGTTGTATTCTGTAAATTGTGTTTTATTCTGTACACACAACATCCATTGCACATCTGTCCATCTTGGGAGAGAGAGCCCTCCTCTGTTGCTCTCCCTCCCTGTTAAAGGGTTGTTTTTTTTTTTTGGTTTTTTTTAGGGAGTTGTTTCTTATCCAATGTGATGGCCCAAGGACAGGATGTTGTGTTGCTGTAAAGCCCCCTGAGACGGCCGGGGGCATTTGTATTGCGCAGCTAGAGGTGGCACGCCATCCATGATTGGACTACGACCTCAGATCAGGGATGGCATCCAGTGTTTTACCTGTGCCCCCGTCCATAGGGTTAGTGGCTGTGTCAGGAAGGGCATCCGATGTAAAATTTTGCCAGATCATTATGCGGATTGACAAGACCGCCATCGGTGTTGTGCCCTCACAGGGTACCGATGGAAACTGTCGATTCCACTGTGGCGACCCCTGGGAAACAGGGAACAAGCCGAAAGGAGAAGAAGAAGGCTATACAAATATAATTGACTTGACTTAAATCTTCACAGATACCATTTCTGTTAATGAAAGTTATCCACTGGTTACCCACAGATGTTTCCTGAAAAGTGTAGCCAGGGGTAGTAATTTAGAGATCATCCCGAAGGTCATGAAGGTCATTCATATTCTTTTCTTTAGTACCAGACTCAGTGTGACTTGAGTGACTCTTTGTGATACTTCATCCTGCAACGAATTAATAATTAATAGTAACTGGACATAATGGATGGTCGTTGGAGCGGGGATTTGGTCATTTTGAGGTGAAGAGCAGATTGTTGTTCTGTCAACAAAAGTCTTTATTCTGAAGCACATGACAACACTTCAAAGCCTTTACGGAACATTACCCATACATGCCTCATAGGCCACCATGTGTCAGTATAGCTTTATGGTAAAAAACACAATGAGCAGCACTAATTGGCACTGAGAGCAACATGTCAGTTCTCCAGATTATCAAAATTAGATTCTCACATCAGGCAGCAGTTCTGCTGTAAACGTCTTATCCAGATGTGTTGCTATCAGTTCACCAGAACCGATCACTTGCTGAACTGTGTTAACGGTAAATAGTGTGAGCAAATTGAATAAGGCTCACCAAACTCGTAAAAAAATATCAGCTGGGTTTGTCGTCTAGTAATGATGCTTTTAGACGTCTTGCCATTTTTATTTGATTTACTGACACCTATGGTGATGCTGGTAACTGCATGGGTGTTTGGCCTCCAGAGACCCATTCGGATGAAACTGGGTCGCCATGGCAACCCAATCCCATTGCGTCAGCACCATCCGCCAAACAAACACAATACACAAGTTGAACTCGGGTTTTAGCCAGGCCTGTCCGTGTCGTAGTATCTGTCAGTCAGGGTCTTATCTGGGGCATCTGCTTGTTAGCCATAACAATTTGGCTTCATCTTTAAACTCACTGCTATCTGCCTTGATATTCAGAATTTTGGCTTCTATGACGAGGTTGTAAAACATTGTGCAGGGTATCTTTTTTTTTTACCAGTAAAGTCGTTCTAAATAATAGTGTAGTAGACCTAACAGTGCAACATTATCATTATTTCCATGTAATTATTGCTTTATCCAAAATACATCAATGGTGAAATGCAGTATCCACGTGCTTTTCAATGTCAGTGAGACCGAAACTATCTATAAAGAGTGGTCCTCGTGCAAGTACAAGACTTGGCACGCTACATCCAAGCCTCTCCTGAAGACTCTGCTGTGGATCTTAATAAGGTTTACAGAGGCACTTCTCCCACACCAGGCCCTTTCTAATGAACATGTTGTCTGCCTCCGATGAAACTGTTACTGTCTCCAGTACACTTTGCCATAGCAAATACATCTCAAATAATCTCCCTCCCCAACAAATGCCCATCTGTTGCACAGCTTTGGGATCTCTATGTAAGATTTCATGTATCTTTTTTTAACAACACCCAGTGCTGTCCTTTAGAAATAAAACGTGTTCCATGACTTCCAAAGATCGACTGCATCTCTGCGAGCGAATTTGATTTATTTGATCAGCTTTATGCACGCGTAAGGATGTCAATTTTAAGTGACCAATCTTAAAGTTTTTGAATTAAGTTTAGAGTTTTTGGATCTATGACGTCAGTGTATTTGTATAGTCCAATATCACTTGCTTATTGTGCGGTAACCATAGAAATTGAGTGAGAGTAGAACGGACATTCCCATTCAAATCAGCATAGCAGGGTGGTCAGAGCGGCGGCCATTTTGATTTGAACCGCTGCCCATTGCAAAGAACTGTGACGGTTGTAGCGGGTTAACTTCCGTATAAACTTCCGTAACTTCCGCATAAACCGACTTTAGGCATGTCGCGTGCTTCTTTTTTAATCGCGGACTCACTGACGTGAAGTTTTGCAGTGACACGAGCGGTGGAGTAGTGCGAAAATGTACGTTCCCACTGACGTATGCTGTCACCATGACAACTAACGACAATCGCAACTTTTCTTTTGAACTAATCAAACGACCACGGCAATGTCCGTTCTACCCTGATTCGATTTCTATGGCGGTAACGCTGGTTTACTACACAAGTGGTCACTGGCATACCACTAGGGGCGGTGCACCATCTTGTTTGTCACAATTTTAATTTGACTGACTCATCTACATTGCAGGGAACAGAAACTGAAAAAAAGTCGAGGTATGGTTAATTATTTTGATGTTTCTCTGTGCACTTTAGGCCCATCCAACAAACCCCTCCTATGATACACTTTGAATCGCTAACTCTTTGGGGTTTTTTTTTTTACTTTGAAACGTGACCTATGAACTCAACAATTAACCAACCATCTCCCTCTTTCTCATTGTGTTATTTCCTCATAGTCTGTTTTTTTATGTGATCAGTTATCTGACCACACTCTGAGGTGAATATCTCATAGGATAGAAACAGAAGACAAGTATCTGTTGTGATCAAACTCAGAGCTGTTTGGAAATTTGACAGAAACAAAATTCAGGGCAACCTCATAAATTGGATCATGTGTGTCCTGTGTGGTTTTGGAAGGTTTCGTACAAAGTTGATTTGATAGGGCTTTATCACAAACTGTTGTTTATGACAATGCTAAGCACTCAATTTGAGATCTGCCTGTGGCACTTCCTAGCTAATACAATTACATATAAATGAATGCGCGCCAGTCCGAGCACAGTCCATATTGCTCATCTGTTTTCCATGAAACAATGACATTGTTGTTGGAACCGAGGAAAATTGAAACATTGTGAATGAATGATGAATGACAGGTTGATCCTTTGCAGTTCCCAGTTTGTTACAAATAACCATCGATTCTTCAATGAAAGAATAACAAACAATATATACCCGCAAAATAAATTATTTATAAAAAGGCCTATGGAGATTTGTACATTTATGGAGAAACCCTGAGCATAAGGCGGTCTTGTACAATACTTTTTTAATGGGGCTTCTGGAAATAGATAGGGGGGGATGATCATAATCACTCTTATTTATATGTGGCCTACATAATATTTACAAGTTGACTGGGTTCCTCTCATTTATCAAAGCCATCGACCTGCCTTTCTTTGTGTGTGTATATGTGTGTGTGTGTGTGTGTGTGTGCGCGCACGAGACGTGCGTGCGTAATTTGCGTAATGTGTGGCATTGTCAAGATGTTTAGCTCTGTATTAGGGCGTCGTTATATCGCCAGACAATTTATTCACGCTAATGACAGGTGATTGTGGACCGAGCATACCTAAAACCTTGCGCCGTTTGCCTCTTTAATCTAATTGGATGATCAATGGGTGTGCTCTGTACTAGAGCCTGAAGCCAAAACGTGTATACTACGGCCTTTTCTTTGGCGTCTATTCTCGTCATATCTCCTCCCTGCCTCCGCTCGCGGTTTCATCTGAAATCCCATTTGCTATTGTACCTGCCCAATCGCAGAGACTGGACGCATTTAACTTGGATCTTATTTCTATTTCATTATTACAACAAAGCGCAAGTTTGACGCGTCGATGGCGCGTTTCCTCTCAGATCGCTCCGACGTCTAAACGCAACTCAGCGCGATTTTCGCTTTTCTCGCCCTCGCTTCTTCTGATATTGAATTTTATTTAAGCGAAGGGAGGAAAAAAAGACGATTTTCTTTCTTCTTCACTTGTTTGCTTTTCTTCGGAAGTTTTCATGATTAACACCGGAGAGTGAACGGCGAAACGGGCATGGCACACTCGGATGCGCAAGAGAGTCGACCAGCCGCCAAGGACTCGCCGTTCTCCATCAAGAACCTGCTGAACATCGACAGCAAGCCAGCCAAACCGAAGACGTTACTTGGCTCGTCCAAAGGAGTGTTTGAAGGGAGCCTGTTTTCTCGGATCGGTGACTTAACTTTGCCCAGATTTGAGTTACCCACTCAGCGCATTGGACTGACGGCGCAGTATTTGGAGCGAGCCTCTAACTGGTGGTACCCTTATACACTTGGACCCTGTGGGAATCTGAGGACTGCAGGTACACACGGGGCTACATTCATTCATTCATTCTCTGGATGAAAGACAAAACAACACCAATGATAATGATGGGGATAATAACGATGATATTATTAATAATAATACCACAGTAATCCTATATTATGTTCGAGTGTAATTATCAAAGGGCATTTTCAACAGATCACAAAATCACAAACAACTTAAAGTGGCCTATTTTGTTGTCTCCTGGTCCTAAGATGTTAATTATTTGTAGCAGAAAATAAGGACAAGGCTGATCGACATGAAAACAAAAAATATTTAGACATTTGAGAGCATAATGATGCTGCAGATTGGTTGGCATTTTCGTCGGCTTTGTTAGCTCAGATTGCCATATAAGGGCCAATGTGCTGAGAAAGTTTATGTTATCTCTATCCTCCACCCCACCCCACCCCCGACTCCTACCTCCTACCCCCAAAACACCCCCGTCCCCCACAGCATGTGAAAAGGCAAACCCGAGAGAGACATCGCCGGTCCCGGACAGACCCTCGCCGGATGTCCCGAAGAGCGACCCGGACGCCACCAAGGACGATGACGATAACAAAAGCACGGACGAGCTCCTGCTGGACGAGAGCGACGCGGACGAGTCCCGGAAGGAGGACGCATCTGCGGACGAGTGGCGGAAGCTGGACGCCGGCTCGGACAAGAAGCCGTGCCGGAAGAAGAAGACGCGCACGGTGTTTTCCAGGAGCCAGGTGTTCCAGCTGGAGTCCACGTTCGACATCAAGCGGTACCTGAGCAGCTCGGAGAGGGCGGGCCTGGCCGCGTCCCTGCACCTGACGGAGACGCAGGTGAAGATCTGGTTCCAGAACCGCAGGAACAAATGGAAGAGGCAGCTGGCGGCGGAGCTGGAGGCCGCCAACCTGAGCCACGCTGCGGCGCAGAGGATTGTCCGAGTGCCCATTTTGTACCACGAGACCGGAGGCTCGGAAACAGGGAGCTCCGCCGGAAGCTCCCCGGCGGGCCAGTCTCTCCTGTCCTTCCCCCATCCCATGTACTACTCGCACCCCATTGTGGCGTCGGTCCCTTTGCTGAGGCCCGTCTAATGAAACTCTGTTGTCACGCTTTTAATTTGGCGGGACATTTTCTTCTTCTTCTTCTTCTTCTTTTTTTTAATTGTAAACACTGAAAAGTTTAAAGTTTTGTATATTTTGTAGATTCAAGGACAAAATGTTGGGCCAAGTGTTATTATTGTTATTATTATTATTATTATTATTATTGTTGTTGTTGCTGTTGTTATTTTTGTTGTTGGAATCTATCTTTAATTGCTTAAAATTGGCAACTTAATTTAAATGTAATCCAACTTAAAAAAAACCCACAGGAGTCTCGTTTTAAACAGGGTTGGCTGTCCGTATGTATTTTACAGAGACTTGTGTCAGTGTTTGTTGCTAAAGTGTGGGATTTCATATTTTGATATATTACAAATAATGTGCAATAGGCCCACTGTTCGGCGTTTGTCTTTCGTTGTACTGTCAGCAGGTCTCTGTTTGCTCTCTAACAGTGAGGACAATCCGTTGTGAGCTACACCTGTCCGGAAGAGCTGCAGGGGGACCAGGGCCGCCCCACTACAGAGGATTTACTGCAACACTTTAAAACTATGTAAAGCCAAATGACAGCCTTTGGTGGTTCATCTTTTCATCCCTTCATTTTTTTTCTTTTTTTTTGTTTTTTGTTTTAGGAACCATTGAAACACAAGATATGGCCTACATTGAACATGGTGGGTTATTCAGACTTTCATTCCATTTGAACAAATGACTTATAAAACCGAAGGAATCAAAGTACGCTGACTATTTCCATTATGTACCACGTCAGGGGATGAAAGGATTTCTCTGAATGGGAATGAAAAAGGAAAATGAATCGATATTTTGGGTTTGTGCTACTACTCCTTAAAAAAAAGATATATTTTTTTGTTGATGTGCCCGATATGGTTTCGCTTTTCTTTGTAACAGAGAGAAATTATGTTAATAAATGATAAGTGTATTTGACGAGATGATGTGAGCATATTTTAAGGAGCCAGGCCTGCACGCGCAAACCACCCATACCGTCCCTCTCCCTCTGTGCGCGTGCCTGCACGACTCCATCACTCCTTTACACACACTTACCCTAACACGGAAACAAAAATACTCCACGTTGACTGTTGCCAGGCAAAGCATACAGGCCTACTGTATATACTGTATCCTATTTCTTTAAAGAAATAACATTTAACGCAGTTTGATTTCACTCGGACGCGCACGACGTCTGTCCTCCATCGTCATGTGTAGTAGATTTTGTTAAACATCGCTGGTGAAAATAAAGATAACCCTAAACTAAGACCAATACCATCGATGAATATGTCTTCTCTTAAAATATTAAGAACATTTATGAACGACCTTTTCATCCAAGTTGGGTTTTTTTAAACGTGCAAATGAAAAGGCTGATTCAGTGGACGAATTGAATATAGCTTTTCATTACCGATCGCGGCCTCATATTTGTAGGCCAAATCAAATATACTTATGTCTTGATCATTTTTAGGCTGGGCATATTTTTTAGAGATATATAGGTTCATTGATGACACAGCTGACGCTTGTGTAATCTGTTTTGAATAAGAAGCCAAGTGGCGAGATAACCAAAATAGTATTTTTAAAATGCCCCAATGAGAGGGGTGAAAATAAGGGCTCGCCTAAAGGAAAAGTGGATTGTCCAACACAACATTTCTTCCCCCAGTTATCTTCGGAATGAACCAATGGTAGTCTGCAAGCCAAAGGCAGATGCACTTGATGCCACAATTATATGCATATCTGTAGTAATAATCCTAATAATAATCCTGTATGCATATCAAAAGAATTGTGTAAAAGCCAACGCTATCTGTCCCAAAAAAGGGTGGGTGTTTCTTTTTTTTTGGATACCTTACACTTCAATAACACACATGAAAAAGAATACACAGAAAGAGAGTTACGGCCTTATAAGACAAATAGCATATATGCTGTTGCAATATAAAAGGCTACTAGTTTGAAGGATGAATCGATATGATGTGTATTTTAAAGAGCAGAGATGGGTTAAACGTTCAACTACGTGCAGAGAGAGGGGGAAGGGGAGAAATGACCTGTGTCATGTGATCCATTCTGCGGTAACGGAAGTGTTCTTAGGGGAAAAACTCGGCCAATCAAAATGAGAGCGGGAGAGGGGGGGTGAATTCGTTTGAACCAATTAGGATCTACTAAACGGCAAGGCGGAAGCACGCAGCCTGTTAGCTAGCCTGGTAATTGTGGCACAAGTTGGCCATATCAAACAAGGGGAAGGGATAAGATAAGTATTTTTAAAGACGGTAACGAGTTGAATCTTCACGACTCAAACATAGCGCGGTGAGTATCGAAAAGGAAGATATTGCAGAATATCTGAGTTTGGTAACGTGAGCTAGCGCTTCATTTGCTACACATGGATTTGCTAACCTTCGCAAGTAGCGGCGGGAGTTGAAACGGGCTCGGTCTATTTGCTGGGAAAACAATCCATGTCCCAGTTAAATGAAGAGCATACGTTATCCTAAGCACATATGCGAGTAATAAATGTTGTTCATGTCTTCACCCCGCAAACCTTTGCATTCGCATAAAGTAAACTAAACGTTGTGTAAGAATTTTAACGTTCATATCCACGTAGCATAAGCTAACGCTAATGCTCGGCGACATGCTGTTTTCTATCATTGACCCGACTAGCATCATTGTAAATTATGGCTATTGCTGTTGGCTAATTTCTGCTTTGTGAAAGCTGGAGGGGGCTCTGCTTATTGTACGACAAGCAAATTACACTTACCAGCTTCACGCCAACTGACACCGCTTCGGTATATGTAGTGTATTGTATGTAATCAATAAGTTACTCTTTTTTCCGCTGGAATTTATCTAGTCGGCTATAGTGTGCATTGTTTGGCCGTTGGTGCCCGTTTGAGTGTTATTTGTAAATCTGGCACTTCTGCCCACTCGACGCTTAGTGCACGTCAAACCCTCCTGGATGAGGGATTCCTCCACTGATGCGTTTGGTTTCTCCCTTTTTCCTAACAAGCCGTTCTTTCCTGCGGACGTTTTCCTCCCTCAGATCGAGGGTCTTAAGGATAAGGGATGTCGTACAGTGACGCCTATCACAAATTTATCTGTTGGAGAATGTAACGCAATCGTGGTACCACTTTATAATAATCATCATCATCATTACAGTAAGACTACCCTTATAAAGGGTTTATGAATGGTTTATTAGTTTATCAGTTAGGTTGTGAACACTTTATAAATCATTAATAAGCTGTTATAACACATTAGATAAAAACGGCAAAATAGTGAGCCAAAATAGTGCTAAATAGTGAGCCTCCATAATAACTGATGAAGGTGACAGTTTAACGTACTGACCGATAAAGGGGCAAGATAAAATAAGTAACTAGCAAGATCTGAGATTTAACAGAATAGATGGATAAAACTGCAGCAGTTACTTTGAGCTTGTCAAATAATGACCCCGCCGCAATGTATGAAAATGTATCACTTGTTTATAATTATTTGTTAATGATTTATAAGGTGTTTACAACCTAATGAATAATCTAATTATAAACCATTTATAAATTCTTTATAAGGGTAGTCTTGGTGGTGCCATAATTTTAAAGCCTGTGATTTTGAGCTATACATTAAAATTTGACACAACATCTTAAACCTACACAATCCTTCTCATACTAAACTCACGAAAGCTGTAGCCAATCTTAATAATGGCTAAACATTTCTTACAAGCGTCTTTTTATTTAGAATTTCTACAACCATTGAATCTGAACTGTATATGGATATGGAGCTGAATTCTTGCTTACAGGGCAACATTACTGTGTCATTCATAGGCCAAGGAAAGAAGCGTCAAGTAGCCTTGGTCAGATGGAATTAAAGTCTACTTTGTGTGAGCTATTTCATCGTAAATGTAAAATTTGATGTTCCCAGGCTTTTAAAGTTTCATTTTTCTTGGTAGATGACTGGCTCCAATGAGTATAAGCTCAACCAGGGCCCGGAGGACAGCATCTCTGCTGTGAAGTTTAGCCCCAATACTGCCCAATTTCTGCTGGTTTCTTCCTGGGACTCCTCTGTCCGCCTTTTTGATGTATCGGGCAACACCATGAGAATGAAGTACCAGCACACAGCTCCAGTTCTCGACTGTGCTTTCTATGTAGGTGACAAACAAGGCTAGTCATGTTTTAAAACATTTTTTGGCCTTGATACCCTTTTGTTTAAACGCAACTGGCCTCTGGATAGCTACATTTTGTTAGTGTAAGTTGTAAATGTTCATAGCATTTCATTTGTAATCTTGATTAGATCTCATCTGTAGTAAGCCAGGTGTTAATGAAATCTTTACAGTGGATGCAGTGTCTTGATGCATGCTTAATAATCAAGGTAAGAAAATCAAAGAAGGTTGAATCAGTTCATCTGGATACAAAGTTTATTGACAGATATGTTTCATAACTCATCTAAGTGACCTCTTCAGTCTAAACTGACTGCAAGTTGTTTTTTTTTTTTTAATAAACTTTATTAATCCCCGTGGAGAAATTATGCCCTGCATTTAACCCATCCTTGCTGTGTAGCTAGGAGCAGTGGGCAACCGCCATGCAGCGCCCCGGGGACTAACTAATTTTTCTTGCCGTGCCTCGGTCAGGGGCACAGACAGGAATGTTTTTTTTATAAATTAATTTCTGATTTTTCCCTTTTTCTCCCAATTTAGTGGCCAATTGATCCCTATTTTAGTTCAAACACCCACCCTCGTACTGTATGCGTTCGCCAACTGCATCTGTCTGGCCGGCAGTCTCGAAGGAGATGCCTCGCCACTTCCGTGACGAGGCGAATCCAGGCCGAACCACTGCTTTTTCCGACACACACACAGACGCATTCATGTGACGAACACAAGCCGACTTCACTCCCCTCCCGAAGACAGCATTGCCAATTATTGCTGCTTCATCGAGTCCGGCCGTAGTCGGATCTGACGAGACTGAGGCGCGAACCCCAGTCCCCAGTGGGCAACTGCATCGACACAAACCCGATGCTTAGACCGCTACACCACCGGGGACCTGGCACAGACAGGAATATTAAGCCTAACATGCATGTTGTTTTGATGGTGGGGGAAACCCACTGCAAACACAGGGAGAACATGCAAACTCCACACAGAGGACAACCTCGGATGACCCCCAAGGTTGGACAACCCCGGGGTTCGAAGCCAGGACCTTCTTGCAGTGAGGCGACAGCGCTAATCACTGGGCCACCGTGCTGCCCACCATATCCCCACCCTTATAAAGAATACAGTTGCATAACGACTGAAACCAACAACCAGTTTCATATGCTACAGTTTCAATGGCCATGTGTACTATTCACGGAGGATTTAGGAATGTTTGCAATCACAGCATTGTAAGATGGCGACAGATATACTCTTAGCCCCCCCGGTTCAGGGATGGTCGTTCTCTCTTAACATAGATGTCCTCTTTGACTCCCTGTTCAAACCAGTGTTCCTCCCTATCAAAGATGTGCACATCCTCATCCTTGAAAGAGTGTCCACTGGCCTGTAAATGGGTATAGACTGCAGAGTCTTGGCCTGATGTGTTAGCTGTCCTGTGTTGTGCCATTCTCTTGGCCAGCGTCTGTTTAGTTTCCCCAATGTACAAGTGACTGCAATCCTCCTGGCACTTAATAGCGTACACGATATTGCTCTGTTCATACCAGGGGTTGGTGCACCCCAAGGATTCTTGGGATGGACCAACTTCTGGCGCAGCGTGTTTTGGGGTTTGAAAGCAACTGAGACGCGGTGTTTGGAAAATACGCATCTCAACTGAATGCAGAACTTACACCTATGGTGTTGGAACGGTCATCAGATTATAATTACTAACCTTATCTTTCAGACAGACCCTTTCATGGTTAAGGAAAAGTAAATAGCAGACTGTTTAGTAAGGTCTGCTCTAGTTTCTTTCTTTTTTTTTCTTTTTTTTTTGAAAATTGAATACTTACTAGTTTGCATGTTATGTGGAAAGTTATGATCAGTTTACAAATTTGTAACAAATATAAATAACACCAGGTGTAAATGTAAAGGGATTGATGGGATTGTTCATTATTCTGATCCAATGTCCAGATTTTGATAATATTTTGACACCAGGTGTAAATAGGATTTTGGACAGTGCATAGTGGGCAGTTGATGTGAATATAATCACCACTTACTTGCAGGACCCATCACATTCTTGGAGTGGAGGCTTAGATGCACAGTTGAAAACCCATGATTTGAACACAGATCAAGGTATGTCTGTCAGGACATCTGTCCGTCGTGCAAAGCTGAATGTCAGTAAAGTTCCTGACCAGATAATTTACCAGTAAATAAATCCTTTAACTCCAGAGTTATATTTACATGTAGTTGTTTATATATTCTGTCTGAACAGATACAGTAGTTGGAACACATGATGCCGCCATCCGCTGTGTGGAATATTGCCCAGAGGTCAATGTCATGGTAACAGGTAGCTGGGACAAGTCAGTTCGGCTGTGGGACCCGAGGACACCCTGCAATGCTGGCACCTTTACTCAGCCTGAAAAGGTATCGTGAAAGTTATCACAAGTGCAATATTGTTTTGGCTGTCTAGTTATGAGTACTTTGTGCCAAATACCAGGAATATATATTTTGAGAAGGATCACTTTGGTTCAGAGATTGTTACTTTTACAGAAATTAATGTGAAATTCATTGAAAAGGTATTTGTCATAGTCATTATAGTAAAGAGATGTATTGACTACTTACAGGGTTTTCCAGTACATTCTAAAACGGGGCTTCCTTCCCATTAGTCATGGTTGTTGATTGTGGAGGTTTCCATTAAAAGTTTGCCATTGTCGGTATGATGTCTCAGACTTGTCTCATAATTGTGCTCCCTTTGACAGGTATACACCCTCTCTGTGGCTGGGGACAGGCTAATTGTAGGCACAGCTGGAAGGAGAGTCTTGGTATGGGATTTAAGGAACATGGGCTATGTACAGCAAAGAAGAGAGTCCAGTCTCAAGTATCAGACTCGCTGTATCAGAGCTTTCCCCAACAAACAGGTACAGCTTGCATTAGAGTCAGTTTTATTTATCAGTGAACCTAAGACTGCATGTACACGGCTCTATTAAAAGATGCAGGCAAACAATTCATACATGACTGTAACAAGTTCCCATGTCAATATAAAGAGGTTAGAGGGTAACATATCCTGTGTGTTCCTCCAGGGCTATGTCTTGAGTTCAATCGAAGGCCGTGTGGCTGTGGAGTACCTGGACCCAAGCCAGGAGGTTCAGAAGAAGAAGTATGCCTTCAAATGCCACAGGCTGAAGGAGAATGGAATTGAGCATGTTTACCCTGTCAACGCCATTTCATTTCACAGTGTTCACAACACCTTTGCCACAGGTACAGTTGACTTGTCGATACTATCCATTCTGGTATCCAGAAAAGGAAACAAATTGTTTAATTATGTTTTCAAATGGTTAAGTAAATCAACAGATTTTTTTTCGGTATTTGTATTTTGTTTTTTTCTGTAATGACGTGAGTTGTTTTCCTTAAAGCTCACTTTTTAAGTTTTCAAGCTATGAAAATACTTTTTGTCTTGTCCTGAGACCTGAAGGTTTTGAACTACAAAGTTTGCATAGAGAACAGCATTATTAAAGATTTTAATCTTTCCAGTTGTTAAAAGCCCTTGATGATGACCTTGAGTCTCTCCTTCTACCAGGTGGCTCAGATGGCTTTGTGAACATTTGGGACCCATTCAACAAAAAGCGCCTATGTCAGTTCCACCGTTACCCGACCAGCATCGCCTCATTGGCCTTTAGCAACGATGGTACCTTGCTTGCCATAGCCTCCTCTTACATGCAGGAGCAGGGAGACATCTCCCATCCGGAGGATGCCATCTTCATCCGCCAAGTCACAGATGCTGAGACCAAGCCCAAGTGAGTCCTCCACTTTCCTGCGGTCCCCTGTACTACATAGCATCAGTTAGCCACCAGCTGAGTTTGTGAGCGGCTGCATTGACAAGGAGCACGCACAGCTGCGGCATATGCTGATCTTTATCTTTGTCCTTCCACTTTTTCAATATCCGACAGTTGACAGACAGATGATAACTTGAGAGAATCCCCTCTCTCAACCAGTTTGTATATCTATGCTTGTGGTTCAAATATAGCTTGGCTCCCCCTCTAAAGCTTTCAATACAGTGTTGTTTGATTTTACATTCTGTGTTGAGACATTTTTAATATTTTAAAGTTAGAAATTATCTACAGTTTATATTATCCAATTTCCCCTTGGGAATGAATAAAGTATTCTGATTCTGATTCCCATATGGGATTTTTTTAATTACTCAAACTGATGTTTGAAATCTTTTTTTTTTCCCCCATTAAAATGCTTATATATCAATATCTCACCAAACCAAACACAATTTGATGCAGCAGTGATTCTTAAAGTACTTCCATACCGGCAAAAAATATTTGTAAGGTAATTCAGGTAGCAATATACAGTGCTATACATTCCACTGAGACATTTTATGAAGAAGTTGGCAAAGCAACCTTGGCTCTAACAAGAATTTGGCCTTGATTCATAGACTATCCAACTAAATTGAGCTAGAAGCAATGCTTTATGTGGTCTGTTTTACATTAGTCAATTTGGCCCTCAGATTGAGTTTGACCTCGGACAGAAATATTGCGATGAAAGTCTAGTTGTTGTTGGGATATCACTAATCTCCACTGCATGGGTTTAGCTACTGCTCATGAGTTGATTGGGAACTCTATTCTCTCATGTGTTTGGTCCACAGGTCAACCTAAGTCCTCCTTGGAATGGTTTCCTCTGCCCATGTCCTGTAAAATGTGGCCAATTGAAGCCTATATCACATTCGGAATATCTGCTGGCATCCAGTTTACCATTAAAATAATTTTCTTGTCATTTTCCTTTTGTTCCAGTACACCAATACCTGTGTTGTCCTACTGTTTATTAAGTTATATCTTCATTTTCAGTCTGTTGTTTGGCTTCCTATTGTCAATGTTATATGTTCTTACTAACTGTTGTTTCAGTAAAAAAAATATGTTTGGAGGGCGTCCGGGTGGCATGGTGGTCTGTTCCATTGCCTACCAACACGGGGATCACCGGATCAAATCCCCGTGTTACCTCTGGCTTGGTCGGACGTCCTACAGACACAATTGGCCGTGTCTGTGGGTGGGAAGCCGGATGTGGGTATGTGTCCTGGTCGCTGCACTAGTGCCTCCTCTGGTCGGTCGGGGCGCCTGTTCAGGGGGGAGGGGGAACTGTGAGGAATAGCATGATCCTCCCATGTGCTACATCCCCCTGCCTCCCATGTGCTACATCCCCCTGGTGAAACTCCTCACTGTCAGGTGAAAAGAAGCGGCTGGCAACTGCACATGTATCGGAGGAGAGGCGGTAGTTTGCAGCCCTTCTGGGATCAGCAGAGGGGGTGGGGCAGTGACCGGGACGGCTCGGAAGAGTGGGGTAATTGACTGGATACAATTGGGGAGAAAATGGGATTCCAAAATAAATAAAATAAAAATTTTTTTGAAACATTTCCTTTTTATTCTTCCCCGTCGGATTCGTAAAGACGACACTTGATACACATGGATAGCTAACGATTATTGATGGATTCATCTGACATTTTAGTTGCTAAATCTCTTGCATCGTTTTGCAGATGAGAAGATATCGATGTTACATCTAAACCTGTTTCCTTTAAAGAGCTTGATGACATCGAACCTAAACTTTGCTATATAAAAAAAAAATGGAACAAGACTGATTGTCAACTTTTTTTAGAATAAAAAGTGAACTTTGAAAGTGTGACCTACTGTTTGAATTCGGTTTCTATATTAACATTTTGCACGTTTGGCTCTTTAAAGAAAAGGTTGCCAAATGCTAGGAATGTGTCGGGGCCAGAGAGGTTGTTCTTTTCATGAAGTGTTGAAGGAAAGCGATGATCCACTAGTCTTGCCTTGGGCTCCACTTGCCCCCTGACAGTGACCCGTGCTGATAGATATCACAGGGCTATGGCCTTGGCTAAGTCTTGCTATTATGTTGCCTGAAGAAAACCACTGAAACGAATGTTTCTGCACCCGAGTGAAAAGTATTCACTTGAAGAAAAATGCTCTGCAACTTCGTACCCCCTTACAGTTTTGCAGTTTTCCAGATTTTTCCGTATTATTTATTATTTCAAAACGCAAAAGGATATGTGTAGCGCAATCATTTTTGCACCCACGGTCCTCAACATGTAAACTGGAATACGTAAATCACTGTGTAGCTTTTACCAGTGTTAACACTAAACTGCTGAGAAAAACACAAGTCTGAACTTACGGATCAGCAGAAGTACATTATTAGTCAGTACCCAAACAGGCAGTGTACTTCACATAACTGGGAACAGCTAATGCCAGACATTGCCCTGAAAAAAAAAATGGCTGGTGCTGTTTTTTTGTTTGCTTGTTTGTTTGTTCCCCCCCCCCCCCCCTTAGGGCTATTTCTAAAGCCCTTCAGCAAAAGAAGCACCGAAATGATGTAAAAGTCAATTATTCTATTGAAGAGCTTCAATTTTTCTAATGAGTCAGTCTGCTTCTGTGGTATCCTGGAAATGATTTGTTCGTTTGGTTTAAATGATGTAACTAATTCCCATGATTACTGATAATGAGACAGTCTGACGTTGCATTTGGATTCTGACTGCAGCGTAATATGAAATGGCATTCATTTTGGAGGGTAATTACTGCGCATAAAGCAGACGGAAAATGGCAGGGGTTTGTTGCGGGTCTACGGTAAATGACCTTGTTTCCTGTCATCTTTGGCTTCCACTAAATTGGAAAATTGAGTTCCTTGAGTGAGCATTAGAGCTGTTAAGGTTTTCTTCACTGGCTTGTAGAGAAAAAAAATCACTAACCCATTTGTCAGGTGCATTAAACAATTGGCATGATCATGATTGGCATCTTTCTAATATAACCTGGAGGAACAGTGACAGGTGATTGGAACACACGAAATTGCATGGGGCTTTTAAAAGTGACTTCAGCAGGAGGAACATACCCCAATAATTTAGGAAAATTGCAACAAATTCATCCGCTCCATCAGCAATCTGCATCTTCCTTCTAGCACGTGCACAAAGATGTCTCCAGTCTCATTCTCCGGCTTCTGCAAAAATGTTTCTTTTTTTTTTGTTGCCTTTTTGCCAAGGCCCAGTTCACCACAGCTGTGGGTTATGTGGCCAGGCTCTGGTTTCCAACCACCGAAGTGTTGCAGACAGATTGGCTCTACATGAAACCATTACATGACGATTAAAATGGGTGATTGTGCTCCTACAGCCTGTCGCGTACATTTAACCCAACCACAAAAGGCTCTTAGGTTCACTGAGGAGGGGGCAGATGACCTTCAGCCAGTCACCTTATCTATGAAGACTGGTTTCTAATATTATAACAGGCCGACAATACTATCCTGCACAAGCCACGTGGAAACGGAGAAATCACGTGATGGATTAATAAATATTGATATATTAGCAAAGTTCTACTTGTGATTATTTTAAGATGGCATGCTGTGCCAATGCTGTCTTTGGTTTAACTAGTTGGAATTGGTAAGTAACCATGGAAACGTTTTATCATGGCATCCGTATTTAACTATGACTTGGTGAATGAAGAATGTGCTTGTTTGATTGTGTGCCACTGCAATGACTCCCAATCACGCAACGCTTGTGTTGAGAAATTGATTGTCTCTGATGGCACAGTTGAGCTCTTTGTGATAATGATCCCGTCTCAGGGGTCGAGCTCATGTAGGAAGAGGCTTCAACATACTGTGGCTGTCTTCTGCAGGGGTCCTCCCTATTCACAAACAGAGCAGCAGACATACCGTCATCTGTCAGATGGCACACACACAGATTGAATATAGAAAAAAATGAATGTTTTAATGTGAGGTCTTGTATGGAGAGGTATCGGATGTAAAGGAGTATAGGCACAGGTATTAGAGTTAGTCATCTCCGTTTTGGGGAAAATATGGTTTTCCTAGTAATACAACAATGGCCGATACAGCACACTAACACATGAGCAGGTTTCCTCTTGTAGCTGTTTCACACATGAGCTGGTTGTCCTGATCTGTCAAAGATTAAGGGACCTGTAGGGGCTGACTCAGACCAGCCGCTACACAGGGCCAAAATGGAGATGTGCCCTGCCGACTGCATCCCCCGGCTAGGGAATGAAACCTGAGCCTTCCCCCTGGACCTGGTTGTGGCCTGCCACAGCGTCTCACTCCTGGCCGCCCCTGCCCCGGGGATGCTTTTAAAGAGATTTGGTGCGCGAGACAACATCTCCTCGAGAGCATTGTAGTTACATTAGAGGCTAATTAGATGGCAAGGCTCAAGGCCAAGTATCCCACTGCTAAGTTTCACACTCCCAGACATCCATCTCCTTACCGACAGGCAGGCAGCAGTGGGGCAGTGTTCACCTGGGACCCGGGTTAGTAAATCAAACATCTCCGGATGTGACAGCAGGTCAGACGTAGAAGTCCCCATTAGCTCCTGTCAACAGCGTGCCGTAAAATGACTGGATTGTCAAATATGTGCTGCATATTTTTCAGGAATGATCTTTGCAGAAGATGAGACCTATTCAGAGTGAGGCCAGTTTTATGTACTTGGTAGCCATCTTGAATAAAGAATGAAATGACCGATAGTGGTCAAAAAAGGAGCCAAGAAGAAAAACCACAATTGAACTCAAGACATACCAGTCAGATAGCACGATTAAGTACAAAATAGAAGATAACTTTGTTTGCATTTGCCGTTGGTGCTTCAATTTTTGTTGTTATATTTTTTTTGTACCTCATTTTAAGATTCGGCTAACATTTGTTTCTCTCTTCAGACTACCAGTTTCAATTGTGAAATGGTGCTTGAGCGAATTTACATCAACCTTTAAGTCATCCGTCAGACTCATGATTGCGTGTATGTCTAAGCCCCGTGTCATGTCTCAGGGTGTTTTCATGGCTAGAAGGAAACAGGAAGCTACAAAAATGGACGGTACAGTTATCCGTCGCTTAGGATGTTCTGCTCAGCCGGGTCAGAAAATGGCAAACTAGTGGCCTTTTTTCCCCCTCACTTGGAATATCTCTGATACATGTTAGCATGCTAACTGATGTGTTGTGTATACTTTGTATATTTTAGAGTTCCGCAGAATGACAATGCGACCCATCAAAACACACCCTTTTTCATCATCTCAAACTGTGACTGGGTCATTCGATTTCCTCCAGGGGTGAAAGCACACGTACTTATGCCATAACTGAAACACATCCTACGGGGGGGGGGCAACTTGGCCTTTGTGAGAACTGAGGACGAGGCTTGTGCCCCCGACAGTAAATTCCATTTGAAAACATAGAACCTGTTGCATTGTGCTGATGATGTGCGGTCAGCTTTGGAGTGACAGGCAGTTTCTACTTTCATTCAGCGTCCAAACACAGTAGGGTGGGGTCAAGTCCCAGTGGGACTCGGGGAAAACAGTTACTTGTTATCCCTGTTTAAACCGAAATCAGATTGCAGGCCTTTTCACGGTAGCCTCTTTGTGTGCCTTCCGTGTCTATGAAACCCTCTGTGTTATTTAATGGGTTCATGGCCACAGGGCAAGGGTTACAGTTTGTCCTTCCTGCAATTAGCATTCACGGTTAGCTTAGCAGAACTAATGCACCACATCTTTTGAGGCTCAAGTTGCCTCTGGCTGCAGGCAAGATTTAACTGGCTTGTATCCATTTCAACCTGCTTTATAAGTACATATTGGTAAAATCCCCTGCAGAATACAATTTAAAGCAAGCTATTCTCTTCCTAATAAGTGTCACCTTGTTACTCAAGAAGAAAAAAAAAACAGCAGATAGATGAACGACTGCATGGTCCCTGTACATATATGACTGCAGGTTGTGTATGTACATGACTATTGGTGCAGAAGTCAGAACCATAAATTACAGGCTGAGCAACATCTCTTTTGGCCCCCATTGTTTTGGAAACTCAGTAAGGGCCATCTCCATTTCATTGTCCGTCCATATTCAACAGATCTTTAACACACACACACACACACATCTCTACATCAGAGTGAACAAATGACCTTCTGTGTTTCCTTGTTTATATATATTCACATTTTGCTCATTATGTGACATTTAGGTCAAGGCAGCTGCGCTCTCATGGTACTTTTCGGCGACACGGGTACATCTAAACCAGTGCTATTGTGCAACCAGTAGTGAGCCAGTGTGATCTCATGGGTCTTAAGTGTCACCGCTGTTAAAATGAAGCACTACTTAGTGCCGTCCCCTGTGATTAGTTTTCTCTGTGTTGTGTAACATTACATAGAGTCAGCCCGTGGAAGTGCATGTAGGTTGACTACATTGCTCGGTATGCAGGCGTCATGGCAAGACTGACTTTGCATCCTACGTGAGTAAAATTACACTGCAGAAAGTTCTCATCAGTGTCGCTCTTACTTGTGCAATATCACCGAAACAACCTATGAAAAGTCACATTAGTGCCTCAATCAGTTTTTTTTTAGGCTCAGTGATGACTTTGGCTGTAGAAATAAAATTTGTGCCAACGTGCTTAAACTCCAACCTGTGGCGAAGCAGGGATAAAAATCCATGCCATTGAATCCAGAATACATTTGTCATTTCTAAAGTGCGTTTTGTCTGAGTGATTAGTGACTGGAGTGCATTACTGGCTCGGACAGAGCAAAATCAATAGCACAAAGAGGGCTGCTTTCATAAACAGCTTTTGATTATTGGACATTATTAACATTTTTGAATTCGGTGAAGTGGAATAGAGTGTTGCCCCATTGATTTCAATGCAGATTAAGTAAACTAATGTGAATACAAAGGAGATCGATGTATCCAGAGTCCAGCCCATACTCAAAAGCCTGGCTCTAATTCATCATCATCATCCACACATTATATTTTTATTGATGGCTTTAGCCTTGGGACAGTCCATTTGTTTTCCAGATTTGTGACAGGCGGCAAAACGTCGGCTGGAGGTTTATTCCGCAGCCAGGCCAGGAGCGCTGCATGTTGATCTATTGATCATCATACTTCCCAATAATCACACGTGACAACATTATGTGGAATAGGTCAGAGGACAGGGGCTAATGAAACTATTTGACAAATGGAGGTTGTTATCAAAGCCATTAACCTTGCAAATAGCTATTGAAGGCAGCGCATTTTACACGCACGGCCCAGGAAGGCCAAGTCGCTCTGGACTAAAGCCACTGTTGGTGTTGTCCCATTTCATTTCAGTTGCTCTGAAGTCACCGAGCAGCACGGTTATGTACCCCAAAAAAGAAAGGAAAAAAAATAATAAAGAAATTCAGCAATAATAATTGTGTAGGACAGCAGTGTAATCGCTCAGGGTGAGAATTATGGTAGCCTCAAATGTGTTAAATTCAAATGAAAGTTGTAATTCAGTCCACTGTAAGCGTCCATACAGGAATAGCTTTAGAGAAGAAAGGTTTTCTTCCATTACATAGACTTAGCTACGCCTCTCAGTGAGCTCCAAAATATGTTCATTTAGTCACCATATTTTAAAGGGCGATAACGTGAGTCCTTCACTTGCACACTGGAAATCTAAATATCCAGGTTTTTATAAGTGAGATAGCATGCAGGGGAAGATTTATACGTGTACAAGGCATTATCTCGGGTCTACGAGTTGTCACAAAAGAGATAGGAAATAAGCAGTGGACCCCCCCCTCCCCCCTTTTCATAGGTGAGGTGTCCTGCAGCAGGCGTGTGTGAAAACTCCATCTCCTTTCCATCTTGGCCGACTAATGGATCTCTCTCAATAGCCATACAGGGACAAGGAGAGCAAGCACAAAAAATGGGAAAAAAAACCACCCAGTGCACATTCTCAGTAATTGGCAATTAAGCTATTGCGCAGGAAGCTTCATTTCAGCCACTTAAGTACACCGTCTCTTGTTGTCCTTGCAGGCTCTTTTTGAGAGAGCTTTCAGAGAGCTGCCCTTTCCTCTTTCTTCCGCGGCTTGTTCGCTTTCTTTTTGGATGCAGACTCAGCCGGCTCTCTTTCCGTGCCGACAAAAAAAAAACTAATCACGATTGGCCTACGTGAACTGGGAGCGTTTGTAAGAGGTGACAAAAACATGGAAGCGTGTTATGAATCCTCCTACATGCCCTGAAAGCTCTGGTGCCATTTTGTGAGCAGAGTTTGGCTGGACATCCGAGAGACGGCCTGGCCCCTTTTATCACCACGCTGTAGTCGGCGAGCACTAGTATAAAAGCCTGCAAAATGGAGCGGCAGATTATTGTATTTTCCCTGCTATCACGCTGGGAAATGCATCAGAAGAATCTTCACCGCTGGACAAAAAAAAAAATGTTACATCAACGCATTACTCCCTCATAAGTACCCTTCACCCTCTGATAAACCCATTTTGTGTGAATATTACTGCTGAGAAAGGCACCGGGGGAACAGTCCTCATTCTGCCATGCAGGTCAAGTGGAATCCAGTTTTGCATCGGGCAGGATTGCCCACCAATGCTCCGTAAATGTAGTTCATAAATCCTACTCGGCACCGATGCATGACTTTCACTGTACCAGGGGAGAGCTACAGCATCTCTGTGAACCAGAGGGATGTAAATCCTGGATGCTAGCAGTGGTTTCAGGCAACAATTTAAGTTACATGTGTTCACTAAAGCTTCCCTTCTTCCAAAGGACAATTGTGATTAAAAAAAAAAAATATATATATATATATATATATATATATATATATACACTACCGTTCAAAAGTTTGGGATCACCCAAACAATTTTGTGTTTTCCATGAAAAGTCACACTTATTCACCACCATATGTTGTGAAATGAATAGAAAATAGAGTCAAGACATTGACAAGGTTAGAAATAAGGATTTGTATTTGAAATAAGATTTTTTTTACATCAAACTTTGCTTTCGTCAAAGAATCCTCCATTTGCAGCAATTACAGCATTGCAGACCTTTGGCATTCTAGCTGTTAATTTGTTGAGGTAATCTGGAGAAATTGCACCCCACGCTTCCAGAAGCAGCTCCCACAAGTTGGATTGGTTGGATGGGCACTTCTTTGAGCAGATTGAGTTTCTGGAGCATCACATTTGAGGGGTCAATTAAACGCTCAAAATGGCCAGAAAAAGAGAACTTTCATCTGAAACTCGACAGTCTATTCTTGTTCTTAGAAATGAAGGCTATTCCATGCGAGAAATTGCTAAGAAATTGAAGATTTCCTACACCGGTGTGTACTACTCCCTTCAGAGGACAGCACAAACAGGCTCTAACCAGAGTAGAAAAAGAAGTGGGAGGCCGCGTTGCACAACTGAGCAAGAAGATAAGTACATTAGGGTCTCTAGTTTGAGAAACAGACGCCTCACAGGTCCCCAACTGGCATCTTCATTAAATAGTACCTGTTAGAGCCTGTTTGTGCTGTCCTCTGAAGGGAGTAGTACACACCGGTGTAGGAAATCTTCAATTTCTTAGCAATTTCTCGCATGGAATAGCCTTCATTTCTAAGAACAAGAATAGACTGTCGAGTTTCAGATGAAAGTTCTCTTTTTCTGGCCATTTTGAGCGTTTAATTGACCCCACAAATGTGATGCTCCAGAAACTCAATCTGCTCAAAGAAGTGCCCATCCAACCAATCCAACTTGTGGGAGCTGCTTCTGGAAGCGTGGGGTGCAATTTCTCCAGATTACCTCAACAAATTAACAGCTAGAATGCCAAAGGTCTGCAATGCTGTAATTGCTGCAAATGGAGGATTCTTTGACGAAAGCAAAGTTTGATGTAAAAAAAATCTTATTTCAAATACAAATCATTATTTCTAACCTTGTCAATGTCTTGACTCTATTTTCTATTCATTTCACAACATATGGTGGTGAATAAGTGTGACTTTTCATGGAAAACACGAAATTGTTTGGGTGATCCCAAACTTTTGAACGGTAGTGTATATATAAAGTGCTCTGTTTGACGTGAAGCTCATCAAATAACAGGACATGGTTAAGGGGGAAGGGCAGGGGTAAATCAGACAGATTTAGACTAGGCCTATTGCTGCTAACAGGTAAGATGATTCACCACTAGCATTTACAATAAGAACAGGACAGACACGTCACTTCATGTGCAAACAGGTCAAATTTTGGTTGCACAGCCCCGAGTCACAATTCAGTCCCAGGGAGCTTTGTAATCATATTATGTTCTGTGCAATCCACTAGCTGCAACACCCGCTACCCTTAGACCCCACGAAACGGGGAAAAGCGTATATAGGAGACTAAAACGGGAGAAAGCTGAGTCAGAGCATCGGTGCAGGGATCCCTCTTGCAGTAAAGCAGAGTAATCGGTGCCGAGTGGGCAGGGCAGGTCCTCAAACTGTCAGGAAGCTGATTATATGAACAATGAAGAAACCATGTGACCATATGACATGCAAAGCAACTTTCACCTGTTCCCAGTCATTAAGCTGACCGCTGGTCGCGGGGCCTGCAGACGTTAGTTGTGTTTATGTGGGGACATAATCGGAGCATACGTCTCTCCCCAGCTCCTCCAGAGTACACCGTATTTCCCCACTTAAACACAGCATTTACCGTGTGTGTGTGTGGGGGGGGGGTTACGCTTTTAGAAAAACAATTTTTTTTCTAGGGCCCTTTATGGATGTAACAAGCTTGCATCTCAGAAAATAATGTGGTAAAAAGAGCACGTTGACCTCGCTGAGGTTGAAACCTTTGAGCCGGCCACGCTGCAGAGAGAAAACAGGAGATGATTCATGTAATGAGGTCAAACTGCTCTGCATAGTCACAGCTGCATGCTAGCAGCAGAACTAAAGCCACGCTCAGGCGGGCCTCAAGGAAGTGTCCCAAACAATCCTATCAGCATACAACACATTTGTGTGTGTGTGTGAAATTATTCTCTCAAAATACAAGCATACAAGTGTTGTATCAGCGAGAGAAGGCATCTCGTCTCACAGGTACATTTTTTACATTGTAACTCATAAGCCATACGATGCTACATTAAAAAAACAAAACAAATCAAAAGTAATATGTGTGTAACTTCCTTCCCTGAAATCAACACTGTTCATGTGGTCCAGGTCCCTGTTAGCTCAGGTGAGAAGTCTTCTCATTTCTCACCCTTAAAAGCACCAACATTTACACGACACATTTTCATCATGAAGATTTATTAGGCATAGATGCACAAAATTACTATTTTGTATAGAGAAGAGGAGTGACTGTGGTGTCTTCCGATTGTCGTCATGTTGTCACTTGTCGACTTAAAACAACCAGTCCAGCCCCACCAGTTACCAGCACCGACCCAGTCCGACCCAGTTCCTACCCAGCACCACAAGTACCGTCAGCTTTCCCTCAATGCTGCTTTGACTTTGAGTTCAAGTGAATTTAAGTGACTTGTAGGTTTGTTTAGCCTCACTTGTGCCACTAAAAGGCATTAAAAACCAAGCTTTTCGGGCATAATTATCTTGAATTTTAGATGCCTGGGTTTTGAATTTTGGTCACTTGGTAGTTAAGCGATTCTGTTTTTTAGAATGAGAAAATTCAGCTCTGGTTCAGTTTAATCCAATTAAGAACTTGCTTCCCTTTTAGTCTATCAGTTAGGTTAATTGGTCTAGTTCGTTCGTAAATAAGTTGCATTTAGCTCCAGTTTTGCATTTGAAATAAGAAGTCAGAGGTCCAGATGAGTTGGTCGGATACGTATATCAAATATATCACACCCCACATGGCTGACCACACATCCACTGATGGGGCATGTTGTCCCAAGTGAACACTCTCTTCTTAGCCATTTATATCTCTAAGTAAAAGTTAATCGACGTAAACAAAGATAAAAAAGCAAAATAATGCACAGGATGGGATTATGTTCTAACTGATATGAAATATGGTTGAAAATAAGTGTGACCATGTGCCCTGCTGCATTGCTGCATTCACAGAAGCAGGCTCTGCAGCGGAGGACGTCAGGTTGTAAATAAGACAGCAGCTTGCCCTTTCTTTCACATAGGTCAGCTGCAAAGGGGCCTTTCCTTTATGTCCAGTCTGCTCTCCATGTCCAAGTGTCCTCTCTGAGGGAAGGTCAGGCCGGTCAGCTGGCCTAAAAATCTCTTGGGGCTGCTGCTGAATGGCCACTTCCATGGCCAGGGGTCAGGGTTGGACACCTGGCTTTGTCACAAGAGTTACGACCCATGGCTCTTTCCTCTGCTGGACAAACCATGTCACCCAGTCTCCCAGTAAAGGGAAATGATCCCAACATCATCTCTGATTATGTGTTGTCGGGAAAACACTCCATTAGCAGCCATCATACTGAGCGGTCTCCTCCTCTGTGTCTCGAAGATGCTGTTGAAATTGTGCAACAGAGTGTCCACAGCTGGCGGACACTCTGTGAAGGTGCAGACTGTGACCTTAAACCTCCTGGTTTGCTGCCACCTTCGGTGGGCTACATCGAAGGAGGCTACACTGTATAAGAAAATACGAATAGCCACGCTACATGCAGCCGCGGTAGTGAATGCCCCGAGGTGCCATTAAAAGACAGCGAATCGTGGATTGAATCTTTTCTGCATAATTTCAGCAGCTATTCAGAAACACAGCGAAGACTGCTCAGTATTATGGCTGCTAATGGAGTGTAATGTCAGCTCCTATATGCATATATTATGAAACCCATCTCTGCATGTTTAAGGTAAACAAGTGAATATGTGAAATGTGTCATACTTTGGGCTCATAGCCACTCACTACCTGATAGGAGTTTTCCTTTGAAAGAGCCCTCATTGATTCACCTTCCAGAGGAATTGCGAGATGGATCAGTTTACCTTGTTACCTTGTTATACTCTGTTCTGTTCTGTTCTCCGTGTCCATTTCCGCTCCAGCCTCCCCACCCGACAGCCACCTCCCTACCCAACACAGTCCCCTTTGTCCCTGTGGCCAGCCATCCACCTCTAATCCCCGGCTCTTAACCACACTCGAGACGTCGTGCATGCTCTCAAAAGACCGGGGCGAACTGATGGATGTCCTCCATCTTCCCCGAAAAAAGGCGCCGAGGGAACCGTGAGGCCCAGTGTAGAGATAACTGAGGCAGAATTTTAGGTTCCCCTATTTAAGATGTTTGCGTCTCTCAAAGGAGGCGTGCACACTTGCCCTGTGCACAGATTCAGAACAAAAGCAGAACAGGAACTCAACAACAGACACAGGGGACGGATGGACAGTCCAGTGGTGAATCTTGTTGGGAAATACTTTGTTGTGCGACCCAGGATTGGCAAGCCATAATGTCTGTGAAGGGCATTTTATGATGTAAGCCACACATAGTGTCCCATCAAATCATTTTATTTTGAAAGCTGAATAGTATAAATATTTGTGCAGATAAATGCATAGTTTACAGTTTTAAAAAACAAATGATAAGAAAACAAAAACAAACACAAGCAAACATGCTTATTTCAATGTGATCTGGAGTATGACAAAAAGAAAAATTCATGCTCCTTCGAGTTGCCATGGTAGTGAAAGTGCAAGACATTATTATCAACCTGCATGCACCTGTCCCTTGTCAAACTTATTGCTTAAAAGCTCCGATAATTGAATCCCAGAGCCTCTGATATTGTCAGTTTGTGCCGGGAGAAGAGCATAAGGTTGTCAGTTCTTTTCCTGAGAACCCTTTTCCACAGAGTTGGCAGGAGAATAATTTCATTTATATTCAATTTAGACTAATGATACACTTAGATTTACAGTCATGATACGGGCGCACAAGTCACACAGATATACACACCCACCATTCACCCCGACACAGGTTGTAACAATAATTGCTTAAAAGCAGTGGTGCAAAAATCTCATCGCAACAACCCGAATCTCACAAAAAGAAAGAAAGAAAAAAAAAACAGATGCATGTCTTCAAATGGTAAACAGTGGACAGTGGTGTTTTTACAACCGCCAAAAATTTGCACCTCGGGCAAATTTGCAAGACAGACATTTGGTAAACGTGAGGAGCTTGAGTAGAGTGTAATGATGTTTCAGGTAGAGGGATGCCATGCAAGCAGATATACCATCAAAACAGAGAGCCTCCTCTATCGAATTAGCAAAAGGCACTGATATCTTGATGGAAATAACTTCATTTTGGCCGCTACCAGGCACAGTAAATAGAATTGCTAGCTGTTAGCGCGGCTGTATGAGCTTGGTAACTGATGGAAAGTAACTGAAAGACACAAATGAATGGTGCTGGTAGCCGAGCCTGCGCGCTCTTGAATATGTTATCATCCCCTCTCTGCGGCAGAGCATTTTAATAAAGCACCTTACAGTTACACCGCCTAAACAGACTGTAAATCACCGCCCATTAAAGCAGCAGAGGAAATAGCTCGCCTGATCCTCGTCGTGGCAGAGACCTCCAGGTTTTAAACCGCCACAATTAACGTGTCGGGCACTTCAAATCTGAACTGCTTTGACATATTCACTTACTGTAATGGCTAATTAATGGCTGGTGTAAGTGTGGGCTGGCCCTAGCAATTCAAAAACAAGAGAAAGTTAATGAGGCTAATCGTCCGCACCATCCTCATTAACATAATATTTGCATGATAGCCAATTGGAGCATGAAGGAAAACTGGGGGAATTCTTTTTTTTTTTTCTCCCTTTTTCTCCCCAATTTTGTCCGGTCAGTTACCCCACTCTTCCGAACCGTCCCGGTCGCTGCTCCACCCCCCTCTGCCAATCCGGGGAGGGCTGCAGACTACCACATGCCTCCTCCGATACATGTGGAGTCGCCAGCTGCTTCTTTTCACCTGACAGTGAGGAGTTTCACCAGGGGGATGTAGTGCTTGGGAGGATCATGCCATTCCCCCCAACCCCCCCCCCGAACAGGCGCCCCGACCGACCAGAGGAGGCGCTAGTGCAGCGACCAGGACACATACCCACATCTGGCTTCCCACCCGCAGACACGGCCAATTGTGTCTGTAGGGACACTCGACCAAGCTGGAGGTAACACAGGGATTCAAACAGTGATCACCGTGTTAGTAGGCAATGGAAAAGACCACTATGCTACTCGAGACGCCCCGAAAATTGGGTGAATTCTTTCTTCCACAGCAAACACTGGCATGAACATGCTCAGAGTTGTACAACATGGTGACAAAAGACATTGCCAGGCTAACACATCCACTTAGAGTATGTCAAAATAAAACAAAATACACAATGATAAAAAGGCACTCAATATCAAAATGTAACCAGGCATATTTACGCCCTCTTTATGTGTGAGCTGAGTAAGGAGTTTGGTTTGTCAGACCACAGTGACGCGGCAAAACTCCATCTCCAATCAAAAACTGTTTCTTACCATACAGCGCCATGCTAGAGTGGCTAACATTTCTTCATCGATGCTGGCTGTCATATGCTGAGGGTGATGCTATGGATGGTGCTGGCTGGGATTGTGGTGTACTCTTCCTCCCCGCTGACCTTGAAGATGACATGGGTGTCGGGGGGTATGGTGGCGGTGGCAGCCAGGGGCTTGCCCAGCCAGCCGGGAGCTCCGCGCTTGTACATCTTCACCGTTATCTATGGAGGGGGCAGAACAGATGGGAAATACGGATTACACCCAAATCATTTATGAATACTGTGGAAACCGCTCGTCGTGATCGGGGTTAAGAGATCAGCCCCTTATACTGATCAAATATCACCAGGTGGGATCACTCCTATATCAACGTTGCTTATATATAATCCAGTTATTGTGATTAAACAATGTGCCTAAAGTGATCATTTTGGATATTTGATCTACTACTACTACTACCACTACTACTACTACAACTTTTGGCTTCTCCTGTTAGGGGTCTCCACAGCGGATCATCCATCTCTTCCTGTCCTCTGCATCTTCCTCTGTCACACCAGCCACCTGAATGTCCTCCCTCACCACATCCATAAACCTCCTCATCAGCCTCCCTCTTTTCCTCTTCCCTGGCAGCTCCATATTCAGCATCCTTATCCCCATACACACACCATATATATATATATATATATATATATATATATATATATATATATATATATACACTACCGTTCAAAAGTTTGGGATCACCCAAACAATTTTGTGTTTTCCATGAAAAGTCACACTTATTCACCACCATATGTTGTGAAATGAATAGAAAATAGAGTCAAGACATTGACAAGGTTAGAAATAATGATTTGTGTTTGAAATAAGATTTTTTTTACATCAAACTTTGCTTTCGTCAAAGAATCCTCCATTTGCAGCAATTACAGCATTGCAGACCTTTGGCATTCTAGCTGTTAATTTGTTGAGGTAATCTGGAGAAATTGCACCCCACGCTTCCAGAAGCAGCTCCCACAAGTTGGATTGGTTGGATGGGCACTTCTTTGAGCAGATTGAGTTTCTGGAGCATCACATTTGTGGGGTCAATTAAACGCTCAAAATGGCCAGAAAAAGAGAACTTTCATCTGAAACTCGACAGTCTATTCTTGTTCTTAGAAATGAAGGCTATTCCATGCGAGAAATTGCTAAGAAATTGAAGATTTCCTACACCGGTGTGTACTACTCCCTTCAGAGGACAGCACAAACAGGCTCTAACCAGAGTAGAAAAAGAAGTGGGAGGCCGCGTTGCACAACTGAGCAAGAAGATAAGTACATTAGAGTCTCTAGTTTGAGAAACAGACGCCTCACAGGTCCCCAACTGGCATCTTCATTAAATAGTACCTGTTAGAGCCTGTTTGTGCTGTCCTCTGAAGGGAGTAGTACACACCGGTGTAGGAAATCTTCAATTTCTTAGCAATTTCTCGCATGGAATAGCCTTCATTTCTAAGAACAAGAATAGACTGTCGAGTTTCAGATGAAAGTTCTCTTTTTCTGGCCATTTTGAGCGTTTAATTGACCCCACAAATGTGATGCTCCAGAAACTCAATCTGCTCAAAGAAGTGCCCATCCAACCAATCCAACTTGTGGGAGCTGCTTCTGGAAGCGTGGGGTGCAATTTCTCCAGATTACCTCAACAAATTAACAGCTAGAATGCCAAAGGTCTGCAATGCTGTAATTGCTGCAAATGGAGGATTCTTTGACGAAAGCAAAGTTTGATGTAAAAAAAATCTTATTTCAAATACAAATCATTATTTCTAACCTTGTCAATGTCTTGACTCTATTTTCTATTCATTTCACAACATATGGTGGTGAATAAGTGTGACTTTTCATGGAAAACACGAAATTGTTTGGGTGATCCCAAACTTTTGAACGGTAGTGTATATATATATATATATATACACACATACACACACATATATATATACATACACATATATATATACACATACATATATGTGTGTGTGTATATATATATATATATATATGTGTGTGTGTGTGTGTGTGTATCCAGTATTACTATATATTTATACCCAGTACCTCTCCTCTACACATGTCCAAACCATTTCAATCTTAACTCAAATATCAAATCAAATCAAAAATCAAATATGTGGATATTTGATTAATAATTTTTTTTTTAAAACGGTTCAAAACTCAAGATAATTCAGAAAATCAAATGTCAAAATGTTTATTTTTTTGCTTACTCCAATGGTCATGAATGCTGCCAAAATGTGCCTTGAAAATCCCCAGACAGCCTGCATTGGCATAGGCTTCCTTTCATCGCTAGGTCTCGGCCTACCATTATTAAAAATGTACTTTAAGCAACACTAATGTTACTATAACCTATGGTCCATCTTTAAATCCCTGTTTGAAGCATCTGAAGCAGCTGATATTTTGTGACGGTGCGATTGGCGACTGTCTTTAAGCCAATTAAAGCCAGTAAAATAGAGAAGTTATCTGTTCATCTACAATACATTTATTTAATACGTGTACACATGGCAACAAGATGGTCATCTGAAAAAATGAAAGAAAAAGCTCAACTTCACCTGAAGTGATAAGTGATGGGCTGCTTTCAGTGATCACATCTGCCCGGACAGATGTGTTCACTTCAAGTGGTTTCTATTGTCCGAGAAAAGGGGAATTCATTCACTGTTTTTCCCACCTGGTGAAATCCAAGTTGTGTTCCTGGCTGCCAGAGTTTAGCCGGGGTCACAGTCCTGACTGAGACCTTCTGACCTCCGTCTGGACTTCACCAGAAACGCATGGCCTTCACCTTTGACCTTTCATTGACAAGCTGTCGTCTCCTCTCTGGCCCTTTAGATCAAGGCACCGGTGTGCACAAATTGCTTCTGGCTTGTTGGCCGGGGACATGGATCCGTTGATGTTTAGGATAAAATCCTTTCGTATTAACCCTAACATGCATGTCTTTTTTGTTTTTTTGAGGATTTTTCCCCCTTTTTCTCCCCAGTTGTACTTGGCCAATTACCCCACCCACTCCTCCAAGCCATCCCAGTCGCTGCTCCGCCCCCTCTGCCAATACGGGGAGGGCTGCAGACTACCACTTGCCTCCTCCGCTTCTTTTCACCTGATAGTGAGGAGTTTTGCCAGGGGGCGTAGCACGTGGGGATCACGCTATTCCCCCCAGTTCCCCCTTCCCCCCAAAAAGGCACCTGACCAACCAGAGGAGGCGCTAGTGCAGTGACCAGGACACATACCCACATCCAGCTTCCCACCCGCAGACACGGCTAATTGTGTCTGTAGGGACACCTGACCAAGCTGGAGGTAACACGGGGATTTGAACTGGCGATCCCCATGTTGGTAGGCAACGCAGTAGACCACTACGCTACCCGGATGCCCCACATGCATGTCTTTTTAACGGTGGGGGGAAACTGGAGCACCTGGAGGAAACCCACACAGCAGACATGTGGAGAACATGCAAACCCCGCACAGAAAGGACCTGGGACAGCCTGGTTCGAACCCAGGACCTTCTTGCTGTGAGGCGATGGTGCTAACCATTGGGCCACCATGCTGCCCAGTAGACGTGGCAACTCCATTTCAATCTCTACTGTTTTCTGCTTGGACTGACATGTATGGAGTGATTGACTCGTTAGTTTAACACCCTTCCTAATTTGCATGTTATCCTTGCAACAGTTTTTGATACAAAATCTCCCTTTGCAACCAGTAATAACTAATAATCAAACCTGTAGTCTGGCAAATTTCTCCATAATTTCACCAGACTATTGTAAGTCCCTTTCAAAAGCGATCCAAATGGCTCCCTTTAATTGAACAAATATTAAATCAACCTTGTTCAAGCTGGGAGCTACACAATTTCTCCATAGATTTTGAGAAGAGCAATACTTTTTCCACATATTGTATAGCTTAATACACGTTAACACTCCATCTAAACGGCCCTATTATGTTTAAGCCTGACAGTCGAGGCTTTAACTACATTTAGACATGCAAGTAATTCAGCCACATCCATTTCAAAAAAGAATGCTTCCCCGCATCCCTTGTTTGGCTGCATTTTCAGCAGCTAACAGGATATTAAGGGTGTCTTTTCACAATTCCATTTTCTTTGACTTTAGCATTAGACAATTTTTCAATTATTTTTCTCCACGTTCTTTCATCTCTGCCTCTCCATAATGTCTGGGCCTTCTGCTTAATGGCAGCGATGGTTAGAGCCCAGCATATCAGCCCCCTTGCTCATTTTGCAGGTCATTGTAAATGCCCAATAGCCCTTTTATTACACCAACATCAAAAGGCAGATAAGCATCAGAGGTGGGGGAAAATGCCCTATAGTAGATTTGTTCCCTCTTCCCTTTGTCTGCTATTGAACGTGATCATTTTAATAGTGAAGAGGTTGGTGGGCTTCGGGGCCGATGGTAAGTGTGACACCCCCGAGGGGCCTACGAATACGAGCAAGTTGATAACGCAATTCGAGCACAGAGCGCGTTCCCAACACCTGCATGCTCTTTCCACTAACCTAATTATCTGCAACAAAGGCTACCGCAATTTCAGACACGCACCCCTTCAGTCACTTACCTTAGTTATTACACGGCCGTAAAACTGGGAGAAAGAAAAATAATTGTGGCTTACATTGCAGCCTTGGCTGTTGCACGTTATTCCTGTTACAATAGGATTATCCCCCCCCCCCCTTCAGAGTGACTGAGCATCTATTACTGTGGGGGACTTGCATGAAGAAGAAAAAAAGGCTTCTTGACAGCTAATGGCAAATGGGCAGGTATACTAACACAAATCTATCAAGAGGGAAATCAGTTCAAGAAATCATGGCTGTAAGTCAGCACTTAACTAGTTTGACATCCCTAAAAAAAAAAAATAGCTGTCTTTTTGATAGTGGTAGACAACTAAAACGAGACAACTACTATATCTCTAGAGAATATGATGATAGTGGTAGACAACTCCTATACCGCCAGAGAATAAAACGCACATGATCCGTTTTGGATGGCATAAACTATGCTCTGCAGGTTTACCGAAATACCTTTGACAAACACCCTATTCCTGGAAGAGAGGAGTTGCCTTTGACTGAATTTCAAATGCGCGTTACAACAAATTAACATGCAGAGAGAGAGAAATCCCATGTGATAGAGAGAGAGAGAGAGAGAGAGAGAGAGAGAGAGAGAGAGAGAGAGAGAGAGAGAGAAAAACTGCTTTCCCGCGACATGAACCCACCCCTCCAAGGGGTAACGGCATATAGCAGGCTGGATGTCTGCATCTCCGGCCTAGCATCAAAGGGGGAGACAGGTTTCTGTGTGGTCCATTGGGTTTTCCTTGGGTTTCTGTGTGGTCCATTGGGTTTTCCACCCCCGAGAGAGGGAGTTTTCAATACTTGCTAGCTCTGTCAGATAATTTCGTGTGTCTGTGAATAAGCTGTAAAGTGGTGTAAAGTGGAGGAACGAGGTGCAGAAGAACTACTACTGCAGCAGACTCTGATGTGTGTGGACAGGAGATGAGCACCCACGCTGTATACAAAAAAAGTTGACTCAGGACATGTTCAAAAACGTTTGCCAACAAATGTCGCCGACAATACAAACCATGTATAGTGCTTATTTAGAGTAAAATCGAAAGAAGGTGGGACATTTTCAGCGTCCTTGCTCTGGTGACATAGCAGACATCACTGTGCAAGTTTGACCTCGTGGGTTAAGAGCAGCACATCTACCTATAGTTTGCAATGAACAACTCTATTCCATGCAGATTCAACTTTTTTTGCATTTAAGATTTTCGACCTACACTACTACATGTTATTAGAGTTGCTCCACCTTCAGTAAACTCGAGAGAAAAAAAAACTCCCTCGAAATTTACTCGAAATAACTTCTGTCTTTGCAGCGTGCAACGTCCACTGGTCTTCGGAGAGGCCTTCCCACTTCAAGTGCGGACAGGCGTGCGTGTGTGTACGACTCCGCAGAGAGGATGGGACCCTTGGGGCGAAGGATGGGTGTCACACAAAGGGCTGCGAGCTCACCTAACCGTGTCTACTTCTGTTCCCCCCTCTCGCTTTCTGTGTCAGCCGAGCTGTCTCAATGACATCACTCCTCACGTTTCAGCGAGAGCGGGTCCTTCCTCTTATTTACTGTCTGCTAATAGTCATAAATCCTGCCTCTGGTTCACCGTTCACCTTTTACCCTTTTTAACTAAAGAAGACAGCTCACCCCCCCCCACCCCCACACACAGGAGAAGCATCTCTTCACTAAGAGCCGATACAGGTCTAGTATGCTATAAAAGGGAGCATGGTTTGTTTGTCATCCACCTGTAGGGTCTCTTATGGCACACATCTACAAATCCAGTTTAGAAACAACCACATTCATTCATTTGAACCAACAAAATAAATAAATAAATCAAACGAAAAACAAAAAATACAGAACAGAAAATAACAGAGGTTAATATTCATCACCCGCTTTGTGTGACGACACTGTGGACCTTTCAAATGATTTTCTCCAAACGCAAACTTTAACGTGAACGTGAATTGCTCATTTAGGGGGCAGACTAATTAAAAAAGGTTGACAGGTGTGATGGACGTGAATAATGCCTGGATCTTTGTAATCGGGCCGGGACGTGTCACCACCTGCGTGTATTGCCATTTACCGAGTTCAGATCCTTCCCCGAGATAACGCCGAGGAATCCCAGCAGGGTATCAGTCAGCAGGGGCAGTTACCTGGAGCCATGGGTGCCGTGTTTCAGGTGAACTCTGAGTGAGCGTAACGCCACACCGGGCCTCAGACGGCTGGCTCTTTGTTCCCCCCTGTGTCTCACCAGACGCAGATGGGGGAAACACTGAATAACACACCTCCGGCGTGCCAATGTCTCTGTCAACAAGCCAAGCACAATGCAATGGGATCAAAAATGATTCAGGGCGAAAAAGAAAAAAAAGCATGACGGAAGGTCGTATTGGTTTGATATAATAAAGCAATTAGGCAGACATGGTGTGGTTTGGCTCACTGGGGGAACACATATCAAAACCCCGTGCGGCATGTTCAGCATGGAATCAGTCCGATGACGAAACGTTTTCGGAGCCACTAAACTGTGTCCACTATGAAATATCAATGCATCATAATGAACATCTCCAGATCTCCCAAGCACGGACCAGCTGGTGAGATGCCTAATCTTTTCTTGGTGACATTACAATCCAGCCAAATAACTAAATTTGTTTGAAGGCACGACCTAAAAAATGGCTGGCAAACTTCTGAATAACTGGGCCTGTGCAGCCAACCTGCCTCGGCTAACAGGAAGCCATTAGAGTCCCAGCAATAACCATTTAAATCCATTCACCCAGCTCTGACTTTATTTTCATCCTCATAAGTGCATTTTCTGTGAGAGGTTAAAATATGAATCCCCCGTTTTTCTCTTCAATGGCTCTGGTTGTCTGGCTGACTTGAGAGGGCACAATCTATGGCTGATTTAATTTGCTCTTCACAAACATCTCTAATAGCATTACCCCCAGAGCATACACTGACTGCCCCCATCTGACTCCATTAAGTCCCAAATCAGGTTTAAAGACCATATTGATGCTGTCCATTATTAAGGGTGATTATCAAAACAACAGACAATGGGCCAAAGTGTCTGCTAACTAGTTTATCGCTAATTTCACGTAACTGTAACAGATGGCAAGGCTGTCAATTATATACTGTACCTGCTGCGTACTGTACAACGGCCACCCACTGTTGGGATATGCAGCACATTAGCTTTTGCATTTAAAAGACCAATTTCATTCACACAGGTGGCCAGAGGAAATGGATAGAACCCATACATCCATGCATGCGCCTGCATCTGCACACACACACACACACACACACACACACACACACACACACACACACACACATGTCACCCTATAGTGGGGACCCCTTATGGACTATATTCATTCCCTAGCCCTTAACCGTAACCTTAACCATCATAACTGCATGCCTAACCTTAACCCTTACCTTAACCTTAACTTAATCCTAATTTTAACCTTAACCCTAAACCCAGGTCCTGACCCTAAAATAGGCCCTTTGATGAAAATGAAAACCACTTAATCCCACATTGTATTCTTACAATGACATATGTTCTCTGCATTTAACCCATCCTATTGTATAGGAGCAGTGGGCAGCTGCAGCACTCGGCGACCAACTCCAGTTCTTCCCATTGCCTTGGTCAGGGGCACAGGGAGGAGTATTAACCCTAACATACATGTCTTTCTGATGGTGGGAGGAAACCGGAGCACCCGGAGGAAACCCACACAGACACAAGGAGAACATGCAAACTCCACACAGGAAGGACCTGGGACGGCCTGGGGTTTGAACTCAGGACCTTTTTGCTGTAAGGCAATGGTGCTAACCACTGGGCCACCGCCACCGTGCTGCCCTCCAGGTTCGAACCCAGGCCACTGCGGTAAGGACTCAGCCTTATGTGGTACGCACTCTACCAGGTGAGCCACCGGGGTGCCATTGCTCTCATTGGGACCCAAAAAATGCCCCCACAAGGTAGGTGGTTTCGGGTTTTTTTATCCTGATGGACACACACACACACAATAAACAGACAATAAAAAGCAAATACACATATGTATCAATGATAAATATTAATTAGATCAGTTCAGCGCTGAGGGCTGGTGCCTTGTAAATTCACAGTTAGCATTTTAATGGTCAGTGGGTGTATCGTGGTATAAATAGATAGAAACGCTAATCTTGCTGCTCAGTCCACTTCAACGCCTTTATTCTCCTCAATTAAAGAGAATGGCTTTTGAAACTGTAATTAATTGTCTCTGCTCCACTAGGCCTCTTAATTATTCATGAATCCTTACCGATCAGATCTAACACCTAACAGTGTACGGCTCGCAGTTAATATCCTGAACCCCCAAAGCAAACAGCGTTGTTATGAGGCAGGCTTTAATTTACCACCTTTGCAATAACATCTCGACCAGTTACTAAAGAGAGACTTGATTAACAAATCAGATCAGCAGCTAGAGGTCAGAACGGTATAAAAGGAAAAAAACAAACCCAGCTACAGCAGGCTAGCTCAGGAATAATTGCATAATCGGAGATTTATGTGTAAAAGTAATCCATAGAGAAAGAAAGAAAGCCACTTTATTTGACATTGTATTCTTACAACGAATTGTATTATTACAATGAAATGTATCTTCTGCATTTAAGCCATCCCATTGTATAGGAGCAGTGGGCAGCTGCAGCACCCAGGGACCAACTCCAGTTTTCTTCTTTCCATTGCCTTGCTCAGGGGCACAGACAGGAGTATCAACCCTAGCATGCATGTCTTTTTGATGGTGGGAGGAAACCGCAGCACCCGGAGGAAACCCACACAGCAGACACGGGCAGAACAAGCAGACTCCACACAGAAAGGACCTGGGACGGCCCAGGGTTCAACCCAGGACCTTCTTGCTGTGAGGCAACAGCGCTAACCCCTGGGCCACCGTGCTCTAAGTAACATATGCTCTTCGAAGAATACAGTTTTCTGATTTGAAAGTGCCATAAAAAGATAGACCAATAAAGATTTTGAGGACTTACAAGGTTTAGAAAATGATGTCATGCCTGCCGTAGGCTATGTGGGTGCTGGGAAACTTGTTCGTGGGCACTTAATTTTTTGATTCAATACATGCTGACACTGCATGTGCTGTAACTTACAGTATGTGTGTTTTCTATATGCAGCTCGATCAACCGCAGATGCAGTTCTTCATCTCAAAAAACACGGGCGTTCAAACCCAGTTACCCAGGTAATCGCTGCGACATGAATATGAATGTTTTTAAATGTTTTCAACGTGTATTCAAATTTACCGAGACTTAAATCTCATTCCCTCACGTGCTCATTTCTGCTCACTTCTTCCACGGTTGAACTCGACATGCTGCCGTGTTTAACTTAATTAAAAAAGGAGTACTTGAAAAGCCCTCGATAATGGCCCGTGTTGCGCGGCAGCAAGGGGAACGGAGATCGAGCGAGCCATCTCCAGATTGACAGATGCAGAATCGCTTCACGGGACTCTCCAGCTGTGGCATCGGCGCTCGAGTGAAAAAATAGACCTACTAAGTTTAATCACGCCCTATTACAAGGCCGCTTCCCTCATTGCCTTCCAAGTGTGCAAGTGCAGCTGTCTTAACTAGTTCATTACAGACACTTGTGATTCTGCAGCACTCTTCTAATATGTAATTGCATGGTTTGATTTCTCTGTATCTTCCTACACACACTCTCTGGGCCAAATTATTTCCATTTCCAGTTTCCTTTCGAGAGCTATGGTACAATTACAGAAATCTGAAAATGATGGTCATTTTCCCCCACAATTTTCACCTGTTGAAAAAAAAATGCAGCGTCTAAAGTTTAATACATTTTTTTTTGTCTCTGGCAATTCTTTAGAAAACTTCATGAGTATATAAAATGACCCTCCCAACAGGTTTAGACGGACGGGCACTTCAGACAGATGCTGTGAAATCGACAGGTTTCAACATCCTTCCTGTTTTTTCTCTGAAATAGCCTGCAAGTGTGCTCCATGCTGTTTCTCTCTGGTACTCAAAAACAAATATATGCATTAAAAGTAGTGGGATATTGGGCGCCCGGGTGGCGTAGCAGTCTATTCTGTTGCCTACCAACACAGGGATTAACGGTTTGAATCCCCATTACCTCCGGCTTGGTTGGGAGTCCCTACAGACACAATTGGCCGTGTCTACGGGTGGGAAGCCGGAGGGGGATATGTGCCCTGGTCGCTGCACTAGCACCTCCCCTGATCGGTTGGGGCGCCTGTTTGGGGGGGAGACTGGGGGGGAACAGCGTGATCCTCCCACGCACTACGTCCCCCTGGTGAAACACCTCACTGTCAGGTGAAAAGAAGCAGCTGGCGACTCCACATGTATCGGAAGAGGCATGTGGTAGTCTGCAGCCCTCCCTGGATCGGCGGGGGGGAACAGCGACTGGGACGGCTCAGAAGAGTGGGGTAATTGGACGGATACAACTGGGGAGAAAAAGGGGGAACAAATCAAAAAAAAAAGAAGAAAGTAGTGAGATATCCTTTATAAAGCAAACACAAGGAAATGAAAGTAGCTTCTTCCAGTTTTTGAGTTGATACTCAACCATTTACCCGACTGTCTTATCAGTTTTTGATCAGCAATCAAATCAGGTTCTGGATCAGTAACAGGCATTACTGCACATACTGTCTCAGACCGAACGAACCTTCTTTTTTTTTCTTCCTCTACATTGAAAAGAGACAGAGCCAAAAAGGGAAACCGAAAAGCCACGCTAGCTGCCAATATAATCTATTTAGGCGGGAGGCTTTGTAGGCTGTGTTAATGGCTAGCTCCTGGCCTCTTCTGTGTCTCCATTCATCGACGGCACAAAGCGGTTGATGCTGCTCCCGTCTGCCTTTTCAGTGCTAAGCACCAAGCGCACCACCCTGTCCATTATGGGCATGCAAACGCGTGTGGCCTGGGAGACGGGCCAAACCGAGAGGCACGCCGGCGACGAGTTGAACTAACAAACCGGATGGTGGTGCGCTTCAATTAACAAACTGGGTGGCGGTGCACTTGGAGCTGGTGGCCCACGGTCAGAGACGACGTGTATCTTCGGCAACGAGGGGCTGAAACATTTAGGCCACTCTCCATTAGATGCTAGTCATAGCTCTCGGGGATGTTTTAGATGAGTTTACAGCTTTTCACGGGCCGGACTCGCCCTCCCTTAATCAGCTGACAGAGCGCCGTTGTCTCGCAACAGTTGAAGGAACTCAAAACACTGCGTCTGGGATGTGCAATTAAGAGCCACTCAGTCGACTCTGGTTCAGGAGACTGAATTACCCGGCTCTGTTTCTGCTCCCCCACCCCCAAATGAGCTTGGGGTCATAAAACCTAGTCAATTGAAATAGAGACGGGAAAAGGCTCTATGAAAGAGACTAACGGCAGAATGGGATGGGACATAACCACAATCATCATTAAAGTAAACAAGGCTTTACAGAATGACAATGGCTTTTTCTTATCTCTTCTTGCTCCTCCCCCCCCCCCTCTCTCTCTCCACACACGCACACACACACACACACACACACACGAAACCCTCAATCCATACAAATTGAATGAAGCCAGAGCCGTGGTCTAAGAATATAGCCCATAATTAATAAATTACAGCCACTCTACTCAATCATTCGCCACTTTGGGGACATGCAGGCAATTTTTCTCAAAATAATTGACCGAGCCCACAGGAAAAACACACCTGCTATATGTGCGGCGGCTTGGCGCACACATCTGCTGCGATTCCTCGCAACCAAACAGATGCCCGAGTGAAACTGCAGGTCATATCGCATCTCTTCTTGCCTGTGTGTTTACAAGTAACAAATCAAAGGCGTGCATTATTTCTGGGCTCGGAAAATGTGCCTGGGGAGCTATTGAGTTTCCCTCCAACCCTCTGGCTTCCCCCTTGCAGCTGCTGCGAACGAGCTAAGAGCTATTCTTTTATTAAGACTGAATGCTCGACAACGTCCAAGAGCCTTAAGCAACATATTATGAAGTCTCTTAAATTCTAGTTGTGCACAGCTACTTACGAAGTCGGACTTTTTGGTTATCGTATTTTCTGTGATTATTCATCGCTGCTGATTTGATTATTTTCTCCTTAGTGAAGTGCTTTTTACGAGGGTTTGGGAGAAAAGCGATCCAGATAAGTCTCATTTCGCTCCTATATGCAGGGAGGGGGGGCTGCCTTATGACCGAGAGCTATACTGCCTGCATTCATAAATATTACTTTGAAAACAATGCATTTTGTTTTAGCCTTGTGTGTCCCCTTGGGCCGGACCGGGGCCCACTGGAGAGACTGCCTAATGATCACCGGATCGTGTATCAAATATATGGCAGCTGGAGGGGAGAGTACAGTTATGGGGTGGGGGGAGGGAGCACCGATCCCGTGTGGAGTGTGTAAGGAAAGCCCAGGCTGAGTGTATGGGTGTGTGTGTGTGTGTCGGGGGGGGGGGGGGTAAGGTGGGTGTTAATCTGTAATGGATGGTGTGCAGGGGTCATATCCACTAGACCTTAAAAGCTCTGACCTCTGTCTTTCCACTATTTACCCCCGGAAAAATTAGGAAATAAATAAAAACAATAATATATTATATAAAAAGTAATATAAGATATTTGGTGGTAAGGATAAACAACTTAAATTTATACACACAAAAATCAATTACTATAATTTTGTGCAAACCTCATAATTAGACAGGAGCGTCACTTTAGGTGCACTATTAACCTTTACACTGTTTGCTGTAGTGACAGCACAGATTTGCTATAATAGCAACTGATAAGATAACATTTACCTTCATTTGTCTACATCACCCAAATCACAAGCCTAAATCCAACCACCGACCAATTTATAAAAATTAATGTGCTAGGATGCTGATTTTAGAACAATTATCTTCTTATTCAGTCAGCTAAATGCAGCTAACAAGCATCTTGGTGAGTATATTATTAAGTATTATTACCTTGAATAAGACATTGAATGGCTCAAGTGCTGGGGGAGTAATTAACAGGTGGCACGCCAGTGTTAACGGATGTGAACTGAGACAGTCGAAGGGGAGAGAGCAGCCAACACAAGGCAGGGCTACCAAGCCTCATCCTCCTTTCAATCAAATATACGGTTATGGACAGCAACACACCACTCGGTAACCAGTATGATTTGGCTTCATAAGCTATGATTCTTACAGAGCTGTGATTTTGTAATTTGCGAAATAATACAGCTTGAATTGCATGCTCTGATCTCGACTGCTCTTGCATGGAAATGAGAGCCCATGATTTAAATTTTATATGATATATTATCAAATTGCTGCTCATTTCCAGTCTGCTTGCTTGGCAGTGTGCTCGGTCTTTAGCCTAAATCACTGCTGCTGTGCTATTGATAACTAAAATTCAAGCATGTTGACGTCTTTAAACTTACAATACTACTGCCATCTGCTGGTCTTCCCTATACAGATTTAAATTTTTTTAAAAAAGGGTGTTGAAATTTTGAGCCACTAGACAAAGCAGACAATACCCGTTTCTTCAGGTGCTACATCTAAAATTGGTCTCCCATACAGTGCTGGCTGTCAATAGACTAACCTGAGGGACATGTCCCAATAAGACCCACAGCGACTCAGCCGACAGGGTCTTGCCCCTGGAAAACACAAGTGTGTCTGTCTCCTGGCGGTTGAGAGCGATGTACTGGCAGCTCTGGTAGTCGCCTTTCAGCTGCTCACCACAGCACAGCCTCACCACATCCCACGTCCCCATCGTGCGCAGGACCCCACGCACTGCCTCCATCTGCTTGTAGGACAGATGACCTGATTGGAAACGGATGAAATACAAAAAGGGGCTCCCGTGACTGTCAATCAACTATTACACATTTTCCTTTTCTGAGCATGCATTTCGCCTGCAACAATTTGAGCCTTTTAATGTGAAGTTTTAAGACCTCACGTTGATAGCTGCAGATCATGTGGTGTGAATGACGGGGGGGCCCACAGGGAGGGAGCTCGTGGAAAGAAGGACCGGGGGGCTTCCCTGAAAAGATGATTGGGGAAATTTTGTGGGGTCTCCAAAAATATAAATTGACAAATTCTTTTCGCCGCAATTTTTCCACAAGCATGTCTATAGCGATAAATTATGTTGTACATGCATTCTTGTATCAAAAACTCGTGAGTTTAATGGGGGGAGTCATCGTTCATTCGCTATGAAGATCCAAATGTGCTGTTGCAACCATCACCATCCAAATGTGGTGGTGCAGCTTGGGTTGCCAACCGTTCCTTAAAAAAAGGAATCGTTCCTTACTATATATAAAATATAAATATAAATATTATAAAGAAAAAAAATGTGTGTATGTGTGTATAGTGTAAGGAACATTATATTTGTTATGCCCGCGCCGCTCCGTCCATCCAACCCCCATCCCTGTCCCCTGTCCCCTGTTCCCTATTTCCATTTCAAGGAATTGGCAACCCTAGGTGCAGCAGCAAAATAACCATAAGAGAAAAATGTGCTTGTTGCTGGATGACCTTTGCATGTGACCTATCCATTGCTTATTTGCTGGTTAATCTTTTTTTGGGGGGATTTTCCCCCCTTTTTTCTCCCTCATTGAACTTCGCCAATTACCCTATTTTCCAAGCCATCCCGGTCGCCGCTCCACCCCCTCTGCCGCTCCGGGGAGGGCTGCAGACTACCACATGCCTCCCCCAATACATGTGGAGTCGCCAGCCGCTTCTTTTCACCTGACAGTGAGGAGTTTCTCCAGGGGGACGTAGCGTGTGAGAGGATCACACTATTCTCCCCAGTTCCCCCTCCCCCTTGAACAGGCACCCCGACCAACCAGAGGAGGCGCTGGTGCAGCGACCAGGACACATACCCACATCCAGCTTCCCACCGGCAGACACGGCCAATTGTGTCTGTAGGGACGCCCGACCAAGCGAGAGGTAACACGGGGATTCGAACCGGCGATCCCTGTGTTGGTAGGCAACGGAATAGGCCGCTACGCTACCCGGATGCCCATTTGCTGGTTAATCATTGTGCTTTATTCTGTTTGGCTGTGATGTATGAAACAGGATGTTTGTTTGGTATTTGTGTAGCTGGCATCGTGGCTTAAAACGGAATTTAAATTTACTTCATTCCACTGCTTCACTAATTTTATATTGTATAATTGGATATGAATATGAATATGAAATGAATGAGGCACTGACTAAATCCAATAAATGTTAAAACCACCACTTTAAATCTACACACCAGACATCCAGGAGGGGGTCAGTGCGTCCGATATCCAAGCCATGTAGCCCTCCCTGAAGGAGCTGAAGAAAGCATGTATCTGGCTGTGGGAGACCAGCTCCTTCTTCTTCTTGAGCTCTTTGTCCAGCTCACAGTCCGGAGAAAGGAAGACAACTCTGAAGGAGAAGAGATTCCACTGCACAGGCACTTCACTCTTGTTCAAGTGCTGGAATAGGTTAACCGTCTTGGTCTGGAGGAGGACAGGGTTTCATTGTAATGCAAACCTCACAAATGACATCGAGTCCTCTTTCACATAAACAGCAAGGAAAGAAAAGAAATGGTTAGTTTGGCAAGAAACACAAATGATTTAGTCTACACACAGTCTGTGCTTTGGACCATCTGCATTGTGGTGCGGCTTTGTGAGGATCCCACACCTCAGGTGGCAAGACTGGTTTGCTTTTGTTTGATATGTAATATTCCAGAAAAAAGACAATTGCTGATTTTTTTTTTTACTATTCCCCTCCTCCAAACAAAATACTGTATTGAATTGTCTCTCTGTGAGGACGGATGATAAACTTATCAATAGCTTGTGTGACACTCATCAATAACCACCTTCACACATCTGTGAACTAACTGCCCCTGTTAAAGTGAATATGCTGCAGCTGAAATTCAACGTGATGAGCAAAAGACCCTTTTTTATTCGCTCATAAACCGTTTTTTAGTGGTCTTACATAGTGATTTTTCACATTATGGTATGTCTACCATCTGGACATTTGTGTTGCATCATTGCAATTTTTTTCATTTTTTTCTTTTTATTTTATTTTAAGATACTTCATTGATCCCCGTAGGGAAATTACACTCTGCATTTAACCCACCCTAGCTGTGTAGCTAGGAGCAGGGGGCAGCCGATGTGCAGCGCCCGAGGACCAACCCCAGTTCGTCTTGCCATGCCTCAGTCAGGGGCACAGACAACTAACGCCAACATGCATGTCTTTTTTAATGGTGGGGGGAAACCGGAGCACCCGGAGGAAACCCACCACAGAAACAGGCAGAACACGCAAACTCCACACATAGGACGATGCCCCAAGGTTGGACAACCCCAGGGTTAGAACCCAGGGCCTTCTTGCTGTGAGGCGACAGCGCTAACTACTGCGCCACCGTGCCGTCAAAGCTGATTGTATGTATTGAGCTGATTGTATTTGAAGGCCACAGTATAGGTCTGCATTTAATGTTAAATAATTTCAGTCAGCCCTTGGTATAACACAGGGGTTTAATTATGTTAAAGACATGTCTATATCAGCACAATATAACAGCACTGTGGTGCGCAATGTGTTTGCTGCACCAAAGTAGTAATACATTCTGGGACTTATCCTGTACAGTCGATCCACAGGGTCACCTCTCCCCTTGGTGGTCCAGGACCTCATGATTCACAAATTAAGTGTTGCATATAGTCCAGTTGCATCGTGGACCAAATAGCACACACAAATTAAGCTGTTTCGCGTTCCAGTTTGCTGAGAGTGTCCGGCTTTTTGTATTGAGAGGCATTCTAAGCAATTATACAACCTCACACTGGCAGAGACAGTTGAGCTGAGTATCTGCTTTGTGCAGAAATCATTAGGAATTAAACATTTGTCCAGATAATGCAGAACAATTTCAATTATGAGGACAGTGTTTGTCATTAAACACTTTCGCCTCGTTGCTGGCCTCAGTCCACATTCAAAATCTACGGAGATGGAAATGATAATAACTCTTATCAGACCCAGCCACATAATGCGACAGCTGTGTTTAGGCACCTGGTTGCTTTTCCGCTCTGTGAACATAATTATGGCCTTTTTAAATCAAGAGTACCCACTTGGGAAGTTTAGCGACTGCAGTGTTTGTAATTTACATATAAATTACTGTGGTGACTCAGCATCTTCAACTTGGCAAACTGTGCTTTGGATGAAAATGATGTGACACACTGTTGATTGAACCTCGGATAAAAATGTGCCTGTTGACATTTGAATTAGTATGAGTGTTTCATAACTTGAGGAAAAGGGTGTAATTTTACCATAATTGCTTTGAGGGGGTCCACCACCTGTTTCATACAAATGTTGGTAAAGTCTTGGTCCTCTTCTTTGACTTGCACGTACCAGTTTTGGTTGTGTGCAGACACACTGCCTTGCAAGAGGTTTACATCAATACAGAAAATGCCTTGGCCTTTATGAAAGAAGGATAAAGGTCACGTGTCAAGAATTCACTATCCTCAGGTATATTGCATGATAGCGTAGCTACTGTTTTCAACAGGTTAATCAATGGCCATGAAATTCAAATCTTAATTTTATTAGTAAGGTGTCAGACTATGCAGTTATAGTGATATAATCACTGATAATTACCTGTAAGGAGAACAATGTTGATGTCATCTTTAGCTAATTTCATCTGATTTGGGATTCGCAGATTACAGAAGACATCTTCTTTTTTTAGCCCGGTGAGTTGCCTAGAAAGTGTAAAAATATTGAAACCCAGCTGAAATATATCAAAATTAACAACATAAAACAGAAAATGGAACAAAGAAAGATGAAATTAGGCTGCATTTTCATTGCACTATCAATGTGGATGCAGATGATGGTTTAAACACTATTCTTGCCCCACCTGACATGTTGCAGGAAGCCCTGGGTTGTTTGTGAGCTTTGGCCTTGGGCATTTTCAACAGCCATACCAACAGGTACCCTGGCTCTGCCAAATGACAGAAGCTAAGCAGGTATGGTCTTGGCTAGTACTTGGATGGGAGACCTCCCGAGAAAGTGAGTTGCTGCTGGAAGTGGTGTTGGGCCAGTAAAGGGAAGTCTTCCCTCTGGTCCTAATAAAAACAACAAATATCAAATCTCAGTGCCCCCATGCAGTGACAGGGACACTGCTGTAAGAGATGCTGTCCTTCTGATGACACATTAAACCGAGTTCCTGACTCACTGTGGTCATTAAAGATCCCATGGCGCTTGTCACAAAGAGTAGGGGGTTCCCCGGTGTTCTGGCAAAATTCCCAACCTGGCTGTCTCCATCTGGCCACCTAATCCCCACCCCCCACCCCCACCATGTAATTGGCTCAATGATTCCTCCCTTGCCACCTCAAACTGATGTGTGGTGAGTGTTTTGTCGCAAAATGGCTGCCATGCATCACCCAGGTGGGTGCTACACATTGGTAGTGGTTGAGGTGAGTTAACCCCTTCAATGTGAACTGCTTTGGGTGTCTAGAAAAGCACTATATAAATGTAATTATTATTATCATTAATTATTATTATTATTCATTCCATCCATTCATCAATTATCCAAACCACTTATCCTGCTCTGAGGGTCACGGAGATGCTGGAGCCTATCCCAGCAGTCATTGGACGGCAGGCGGGGAGACACCCTGGACAGGCCACCACCAGGCCACCACAGGGCCCACACACACATTATTATCATTTCCTGAGGCTCCAGAGCTGAAACGAAACTGGGCCAGCCGGCTTCCAAGTTGAAGCATTCCAGGGCTTTATCTGGACCACAGGCAGAACCGGTTCATTTGCTGAGTTAACTTTCACTTCCCAGGAAGTTCACTTACTCATTTGGACACTTTGTCATCACACAAAATGAACATTAAAGCAACAAAAGTAATGTATATGTTGGGAACTCACAGAGTTTTAAACATGTGCACTTTTTGTGCATACAAGATAAACTACAAGTGTTAGATCAGGCCAGTTAAGTCCATGTATATGAGATGTAGTATGACAGGTTTACAGTAACAAATGAAATACCACACTGATGTATGTATGAGTTAGCATGACAAGCCTACGTGGAAAAACCCATCTGGAACAAATCTGGAAGAAGAAAACAACCTTCCGCTGGCTAGCCACTACTCCTCTGATCCCAACACAGCCGCAGCTGTAGTTCTTTCACCCAAAACTACATCGAGCGACTATTTCAAAGTGATCCGGTACAACCGTGTCAAAGCAATGCCAAGTGAAAACAAAGGATAAACAACTTAGTTTCGACAAACATAAAGGCGCCCGAGAGATCGGCGTTGTTTCGGTATTAAAAGCCAGGCACTGTTGAGAAAAACATGTGATGTGTGCTGGCTCAGCTAACGCCGAAGAAAAGGAAAAAGTGAGGAG